>NC_034013.1:3028345-3034761 GCF_000346465.2 Prunus persica | reverse complement strand
CTTCTTTAAAACTCTCTCTCTCTCTCTCTCTCTCTCTCTCTCTCCCCCATTGTTGACCCACCCACACCCTTGAGGCTCTATTCCCTACAGCCATTCCCTGCCGCAACTCCAAACCCCATTCCCTCCCTCAACTCCACAATTCCCTTCTTTACCACGCATTGGATTGCACATCTAACCAAATAAAAAATCCCAACTCAATAGAGAGATTGAATCAATTTAGGACCAACCTCTTCCGATAGCTCTTAAGTCATCGCCATCCCCCTCTTTCCACTCATTTCCCTTTCTCATTCTCTCTCTCTAGACTCTTATCTCGCTATAGAAAAGAAGCAGTAGCTTCTCAATACACAACCCCAAAATCCAAGAAAATAGCTTGCTTTCTTTTTGTTTGTTTATTTCTTTGTGGTGTCGTGGTGAGGGTGGCTAGGGTTTTGGGGTTTTGGTGTGGGGTGGTGATTGTGGTGGAGGGTGAAGAAGGTAGAGGAGTGAATGGTGGCTGGGGTGGTTGTAGAGAATAGAGCCCCAGGAGTAGAGTGGGTCGGCAAGGGAGAAGAGAGAGAGAGAGAGAGAGAGAGAGAGAGAGATTGTTAAAATATATTATTTTATTATTATTTGACTTTATTTTTGTGTTGAAATACTTTTAACCATAGTCAAAGGGGTAAACAGCCGAAAACCCCCTGGCTATATCGACTATCGAAATGTCCCCCCTGAATTATTTTTTCAGCCAATTTAGCCTTTGAATTAAAAGAAATCGCCAATTTCACCCATGCCGTTAGTTTTTCTCCAATTCTATCCAAATGCCCGTAAAAAACACCACGTGAAAGGCACATGAGGCGTCTCATGAGGGTAATATCGCCATTCTATACCCTCAACCCTCAGCCCCCTTTTATTCGAACGAAGCCTTCGTTTCAGACATGGAGATTCGACAGAAACCATCCCTTCTTCACAGAACCCACCCTTGATGGCAAAACCCAACCCTATTTGCAAGCTTTCCAACCTTCTCACGTCGCTGATGTTCATCAATTTCACGAATAAGAGAAGAAATTGCAGTTGAAGATAGGATGCATAGGAACAGATGTGCAGCTTCTACCGAATCAAGTTCGACCACTTTTATTACGGAAGATGATATGGTGCGTATCTGCCGGTGTGGATTTGAGGCTGAAACGATTGTTTGCTGGTCTGATGAAAATGCAGGGAGGAGGTTATATGTGTGTTGTAGAGAGAAGTATGGTGGTGGCTGTGGTTGGAAGGCTTGGAAAGACCCAAAATGTCTGAGCAGGGCAAACATGTCATATGTCGATTGTTGAGACGAATCAACTCATTAAAAGAGAAAAGAGCTAAAGACAAGAAGATTGTGCAAGAGCTAAGAGACAGAGAGAAAAAATTTCGAAGGCTGCTGCTGAGTTGTTTGCTTGTGATTATGTTGTTGTTTTTTTTATTACTGAGCTTTTCATTTGGTTAAAGTAGGTTAGGTTTTGATTTGGTTCAATGTAGGTTAGTTGCTTTGGTTGAATGTAGTGGCCTTTTTGTGCCTTGTTTTGACTTAACGAATGCAGTGACATGTGGTTGAATGTTGACAGGACCCGATCCAAATTTCGCTTTGGAATTCGAGTCAGACCCTGTGCGTGTCCGACACCTGGCGAATGTCGGGCACAATGACCTATTTGCCCTTCTATACAAAACATGATAAAAATAACAAGGTTGACTTCTACCGGAAAACCGGCAGAGTTTCCCTTGTAACTGGCTCAATACCAAAATATTTTTACCTGCCAAACACGTATACATATATACAACCAACTGCCAGCATATGTATATATACATTCCAACAGTTCAAATCTCAATCTAGGGCAAAACATCAGAGCGTCTACTAAATTTACAAAAGAGTGAATCTTTTTACAAAACAAAATCCTACATCAGAAGAAAGGCGCGGAAGATGGGAAGTGGCCTGGTGGTGGATTTCTGTGCACGTCTACTGCCTGGGGGCGCAAAACAATAAAAAGGGTGAGTGGACCCAAAAACAAAGTTTAGAAAATACCATATGAACATACTAACCCCACTGTAAAAACAGTTATACAAACTAGCTTATTTTCTTTATTTCTGAAATCAATGCATGTATATAACTATACATTTGAAAACAATTGAAAACTATCACCTAGGTGTACCCCTATTTCCGTTAAATCCTTATATCCGTCAATTCCTTGCATCACCATGGGTGACACATACTCGCAGGTCTCAGTGACACGAGGTCAGTCCGAGCCGCAACTCGCAGGATTCAGGGAACCGTAGTCCACCTTTATCCGCATTACTCGCTCCACACGAGTTCGAGTACCAAGGAACTCGTGGGGCAACTGTCAAGCATGCTGACTAAACCGAAGGCAACAAATATAATCCGAAGGCAACATTTAATATCTGGGTACAAGGTGACTTAAGAAAATATAAATTTTCTGAAGAAAATCTTATGAATAATTAACTTTCTGTAACCTTTAAAACTCTGCTGCCATTTATCTGATAATGAACGAGAATATCTGTTCCTATATTCTTTAAAGGAGATTTCACTCGGCAGCATGCAACATAAAATATTTAACAGAATAAAACAACTTATAACTGAAACTAAACTGTTTAAATTCATTTATTAAAACAAAGAGTCCACTCACTGATAGTCTGAGCTCGCTGGACCTCTTGAAGGTCCCTCCTGCGGGTCAACTGGTGCCCGGGTGCCTGATTCAATGACCATAATATTCTATTAATATAATATAGTATTAAATTAAAAACCCTACCCCCGGCTCCTAAAAGTACGTGCGTTAGTTTAAAGTGATCTCTATGCCCATAACAGCTTTCCTTCCACGTGGGGTAGCGGTATCTTGGAACTCAAATAGCGCTAAAGTCCAAAAGGTCAATCCGGAACCCCACGGGTCCATGACCTCACAATATGATCCAGATGCCGCTAGAAGGTCCAATATATTTAGGACACATGTCCCGAGGGTATTGGTGTCGATCGGACGGTCGGATTAATCACGAACGTGTAATCGCATAATTTCTAAACCCTAGCCCTAGGGTTCACATTTTCGGAGTATCCGGGACTCCGATTCACGATCCGTCGAATCCTACACGTTTCTAAAATTATCTCGAATAACATATCTAAAATTGATTACGATCCAACGGTTCAACAGTATTGAACCCGATAATCGCACAATATAGAAAATCCGTTCGAGGCTCAAACGGTATCCAAATTGAGATCCGCGAATTCCTATGCTCTCGTGACGACCTCAGGATCGCATCAGAACATAGTGTCATGGTACCACCCTCGCCCACGTGCCGCCGCACGCGCCGACAGTGATGGGTGTCCAAAGCGATTACACATTGCCGGAAAATCTCAAAACCAAGGCTCAAAACTCCTACCCAAGGTATAACACCCATATTTGGAACCCATTTTTGTTCTTGGACCAACCCCAAAACTGACCGGAAGTGGCCGAACACGGAGGCCGAAAACCGGCCGAAACTTCAAGTTCAAAAATCCAATAGCTACACTGAGAACTGATTAATTCCTACCCAACAGGCAGCTAGAACAGCTCGAGAGGTTCAAAATCCATACCTGGCTCGACTGAAACAGTGGCCGGAGGAGGGAGATCGGCGGCTGTGAAGATCGGACGACGTCGGCCGTTTCTTCTCCAAATTCCGGCGAAACCGCGGCGGCTGGAGGCGGGAGCTAGCTGGGGTTGGAAGAGGACGTCGTCCCGGTCAGTTTGGTACCGACCCCGTCCACAGGCGTGGCCGGTGGCTAGAGTTGCGAAGGAGAGAAGGAGGACGGCGCGGGAGGGAGAGAGAGAGAGAGAGAGAGAGAGAGAGAGAGAGAGAGAGAGATAGGAAGCTGAGGTTTTTATAAAAATTTGATTTTTCAAATTACGATTTTGCCCCTCGTGATATTTTAATCGTATTTTCTTCGTTAAAACTCCTATTCGAGTCCACTTCATGTCTATGAACTCGTGTCATCGTGCTCTACGCAACGACGTATGTGGAATTGTCACATTCCTTTTCGGTCAAAAAGTCAACTTTGAGTTCATAATTTAGTCAAAGGGCAAACTTGTCTTTCCGCATAATAAATTACTAATTAAATATGAATTTTAGGTTTGGGTCATTACAAATGTAGTAGCCTTTTTGTGCCTTGTTTTGGCTTAACCAATGCAGTGGCATTTGAATTTGGTTCAATGTACATTTTGAGGCTAAATGTAGATTGCACAATTTCTGGATGAAGTTTGAAGTTTGGACCAAATATGAATTTAGCACAACTACATAGAATTGTCTTTTAAGCTTGTTTAAATTGGATACTTGCATGCATAGCACAAGCCAAGGCAAAATACTCATAAACTGCGAACATAGTACAACAAAAGCAAGGGAAAGACACTAATCAAAAATTACAACAGAAACAGAATTCATTCAAAAGAGCCATCTGTTCAAAATATACATTCCAACCCAACCTAAATACATCCAAATTCCATCCAAAATAGTCATCAGTTCAAAATACAGTGGGGGGAACTTCTACTACAACATATACATTCCAACCTTGCTTAATCATCCAAAATCCATCCAAAAAGAGCCATCTGTTCAAAATACACACATCTACTAGCCCATGTATTAAAAATATACATTCCAAAATCCATCCTAATCCATCAATGTATTTTACCTCCATGGCCTTGCCATTTTTGCAGGGGATTTGAACCTTTTCCCTTGTGGCCTGGAAGTATTTTGAGTGACATTGCTTGGACCTGCTTGTGAAGCTAAATTGCAAGGAGCTGATTGTGTAGTAGCATTGTTTCCACTTGATTGGGTAGCAACATTGGTTGGAGCTATTTGGCTTGCAGTGGCTGTAGTCCTTGTCAACCCTCCTCTACTTGCCTACAAGTGAAATTAATCCCAATTAAAACAATTGAAATGAATCACAATTAAAACAATTGAAATTAATCACAATTAATCACAATTTCACATAATTTACCTGTTCCTCTTCAGATGGATGGACTGAGCTGGTTCCTCTCCCTCTGCCTCTTCCCATATTGCCATCTGCCCTTCCACAATTAGTAGCATTATGGCCTTCTCCTCCACAGACTGAGCAATGGATTACAATTCCATATCTCCTAAGCTTAGTGGCACCATTTGGGATCTCATCAACAGGTCTAGTCCTTGCCTTCTTTGGTCTACCACTCTATTTGTGATACAATAGGGGTTTAATTGGCCTATGCCCTGATTTCCTCCATAATTGTTGGCTTGGCATTGGTGAAATGTAATGGCTATAAGCCCTATCATAAGCTTCTCTCTTATACACCTCATTCACATAAGTCATTAGGCTCCTCTGTTGCCTTGATATAGTAGCCATGCCATGGCAACATGGGATGCCACAGAGATCCCATTTTCTACAAGAGTATGAGTGAGTATTTAGATCAACTGCATATTGGCCACCAAGCATATGAGTGACTTGAAACCTATTTCCACCTGCATTCTATGCAATGCATGAGCCACTCTCTTTCAAATTCTTCTCAATAATCTGAAATATCCTTGGCCCAACTCTTTGAGTCCATTTCACTTCCTTTTGTGTTGCAACTCTGAACATCAAATAGGTTCTGATACTTTCCATCATCGAGATTATTGGTTTATCTCTTGCCTCCAAAATTGCTGAATTGAAGCATTCACATAAATTGTTCAGCAGTATATCACACTTGGGCCAAGTAGTAAAATGTGACATGCTCCAATGAATTGCAGGCCTATCCTGAAGCCATGCATGAGCTGGGGCAGATATTTCCATAATATTGTCTATCTCAGCTTCCCACCAAGGGAGTGTTGTACTTCTAGCAGCAGCCCATAGCCTCTGTTTAAGTGCCAAACTACCATGGCCAGCAAGTTTGAAATTATTGTGCAGATGCCTTACACAATGCCTATGTTCAGCATTTGGCTTTAAAGCCTCAATTGCTTGCCCCAGTCCCTTTTGTTTGTCAGTGATAAAAACCCACCTATTTCCAATGCCTCTTACCCCAACATAATTGAAGAAAATCTCTAAAATCTATGTCCAAGTGTCTCTGCTTTCTGTCTCCACAACAGCAAAAGCTATTGGGAACATGCCATTGTTGGCATCAATCCCAACAGCACTTATAAGTTGTCCTGGATGCTGTCCTTTGATGAAAGCCCCATCAAAACCAACCATGGTTTTGCATCCTTCAATAAACCCCTTCCTCAGTTGATCAAAACATATATAAAGCCTCTCAAAAACTAGATCATCTTCCCTCAATGATGTCTTCACTAAAACTGTGCTTCCTGAGTTTTGCCTCTTAAGCTCCTCACAATAATCTCACAGCCTTGAATATTGTTCTTCAATGCTTCCTTGAATCCTCTCCTTTGCCAAATTCTTTGCCTTGTAGCATTGGTCCCTGGTA
>NC_034013.1:2838557-3028245 GCF_000346465.2 Prunus persica | reverse complement strand
GAACAATAAATTTTTATCATGAATTTACTATCTACCCTTACAGTACAATATACATGTATTCTATACAATACAATACAATACAATACAATACAAACTCAGACAAAGAACCCGACAAACAATAAACAAACAACATGCATAGGGACCACATTCACAACCCAACCTAAGTCTCAGTCAACAAACAACAACCATATGGACCACTTTCTTCCTTTTATTATGCTTTTTCATCAAGTCCAGCAATGAAATCTGACAGTAAAACCCAAACAATTGCATCAAACAAAGAAACTAAAGTATGCTACTTACTGTATATGTGAGCTTCCCCACCATCTCTTATTTTCATTCTGCCTTTACCGTCGCACCTTCGTTTGGAATCTTCAAGACACAAAATATCTCCTAAAATCGAATCTCTCAATCATAGTCTATCTTTCTCACCCTTTTTCGAATCTTTCAGTCGGTTTCACTGTCCCTTTTTGGAATCTTCAGTCGCTTTCTCTCTTTCACTCTCATCTTTTTTCGAAACCCTAACTCTAATTTGGGAATGGATTTGGGAATTGACCTTCGAACGATTCAGTCAAAGGAGGCTGAGGAGAATGACGATATTACCCTCATGAGACGCCTCGCGTGCCTTTCACGTGGTGTTTTTGACGGGCATTTGGATGGATTGGGGAAAAACTAACGGCATGGGTGAAATTGACTATTTCTTTTAATTCGAAGGGTAAATTGGCTGAAAAAATAATCCATGGAGGACATTTCGTTAGTCGATATAGTCCAGGAGGGTTTTCGGCTGTTTACCCTGGTCATAGACATGTGTTAAGTTTTTAAGAGAGTGGTGAGGATACACATTGAGTTAAAGTGGTGAGTAAAAATTCTCCCTTTTAGAGCAGTTCCATCGGTTAGGGCAGGGGGGCAAAGCCCAAAACGCGATTCCAACGGGCCTTTTTTGCCGGGGTAGCCTGTGGGTCCCACAAAACGGGGCTTGCCCGAAGGCAGATCGAGCCCCAGGGGGGGTGAAGTCATCACTGACGCTAGCCTCAGCCTTGACTTTCCGCCAACGGCTAAAAGCCACGTGGCGGCCTCTGGGCACTTCAATCGGTTTTTCTCCTCCAATCCAATGGCTGCCTTTTTTTTTTTTTTTTGCAATAAAATTATGAAAAAAAATCGAAATTTTTTGTAAAAAAAATACCCCAAAATTATGGAATTTTTTTTTCTATAAATACCTACCAATACTGTTTACTTTGAACATCAAATCCTCATACATTTTCTTCTACTTATTCTATTATTCACTTTCTACTCAACATTTAATTCACTTTCAAATTGTATTTTTATCATCTTATGGCTTCTTCTATCAAAACCGGAGGGACGTGGAGCACCATGGAAGATGTTTTGTTGTGTGAGTGTTGGGTCCAAATTAGTCATTGTCTCATCATGGGTAATGAGATGAAATTCTCTCATATGTGGAGAAAAATTCATGCCGAATTTTGTGAAAGATCAAGGTCGACTCGTACGAAAATGACATTTCTAGTAGGTGGAAACTTCTCAATAAAGAGTTGGGGAAATGGAGAGATGCCTTTGCAAAAGCGAGGGACAACCATAGAAGCGGGAAAAATCTTAGCAATGAGGTAAATTATTTGATATTTTCGTTTTATTAATTTTAATGTCCTTTTAAAAAAAAAATGTTTCTTGCATTTTCAATATTTTTGTTAATATTTCTTGCATATCCAATATTTTTTTAAATGTTTCTTCCATTTCCAATATTTTGTTAATATTGCTTGCACAACAATATTTTGTTAATATTTCTTGCATTTACAACATTTTGTTAATATTTCTTGCATTTCAAAATTTTTTAAATGTTTCTTGCATTTTCAATATGAATAGATTATGCAAGCACAAATGTGGTTTGGTGCTATCAGGCAAGGCAAAAAAACTTTCAACCATGACCAATGTTGGGAGGTGGTGAAGAATTGTTCGAGATTCCGAATTATTCCAACGGGTCTGACCGTTGTGTTGAACGAGACGCCACTCCATGATTCGCCGACATCAGATTCGCCTCTGCATTCCCCAATGAGTCAAGACTCACCCATCAAAAAGGAGTCGTGGCCTATTGACCGAAAGGCGATGAAGGCGAAGAGAGGGAGTAATTCTAGCAATAATACACCAAAACTTTTGGAGGAAATTGCAAGGCACAGCGCCAGGAGAATTGAAATAGACATGAAAACCCAAGAAGACGAGAGGGCAATTCAAGCAAAATATGCAAAAGAAAGGGAGCATGTACGCAAAGAAAACATTGACAAGAATGATCGGGAAACCATGGCCATGGATACAAGTCATATGTCCCCTGAAACAAAACAATTTTAGAAGCTAGAACGAAGGGATGTTATGAGAAGAAGACTTTTCCGTGACGATGGACCTAGTAACACGGATTGGTTAAATGATCAAAACCATTAGGTTAGTTTGCTTGCCTTTTATTTCATTGTATTTTAATGTTTTGTTTTAAAAATTAGTTGTAATTCATGTATTTTATTTAATTAGTAGTAATTCTTAATTACTTGTATTGGTTTTCTTTTAGTGAATAAAGAAATCATTCAATAAAATACCTTTTTATTCAAAACATTCCATACATAAAAAACCACAACCAAAGCATAAATAATAAAAAAACCACAACCAAAGCATAAATAAAAAAAACCTCAACCAAAGGTGAATCGAAAAAAGGTGATCCTGTACCCTTTTTGGTACGCGCCCCACGCGCGGTCAAGTTTTCTGAGTTTTTCAGATCTGCGATTTCGTTTTTGACTCCGTCGTACTGGAGGCCACGGTGGCTTCCAGGTTTTGTTCTTAATCATCTGTTGCTGGTTCTACTTGGGGTACACCCTCTTTGATTATGGAGGAAGGATCGCCAGGGGTTTTCCTTAAAACCTACCGTTCAATGAAGCGAGTTCTGGTTGGAGATGAGTGCGCCACTGTGTGCAATATGGATGATCAGCCGAATCCCTCTATGATGGAGCATGTGATGTCTGAATCTGAACATGGTCCTGTGCCGAATTCAACTTTTGGAGCTGAAAGCTTTCGTGACAAATTGATGAACAAGGTCAGGTTGGAGAAAAATGTGGGAATTGATATCAGTTCCCTTGATGCTGATTATGATGATTTAAATGATGAAGAAGATGTTCTAATTTCTCATGGAGAACGTGGGCCAAGTATTCAATTCTCTAATCGGGCTATGGATCGCTTTTGTAAGCCTTGGAGAAATGCTCTGATTATCAAATTGTTAGGTAAATCTCATACCTATAATTATATTCATGCTAGATTACAGCAGAAATGGAGTTTGAAAGGGGCATGGAAGTTGATTGATTTGGTTAATGATTACTATGTGGTGAAATTTGATCTTGAAGAGGATCTAAACTTTGTTCTGACTAGTGGTCCTTGGATCGTAGCGGGACAATATCTGGTAATGCAGAAATGGAGACCGGGTTTTTGCCCAGCCACTGCTCATATTACCCGTATGGCAGCCTGGCTCAGGGTTTCGGCTATTCAACTCGAGTGCTTTGACGTTTGGTCCTTGAAACGGATTGGTAATATGCTGGGCAAATTATTAAAAATTGATTCGCTGACCACGGCCCAGAATCGTGGTAAGTTTGCTAGGTTGTGTGTGGAGTTAGATTTAACTAAACCCTTGGAGGCTTTTGTACAAATCAATCAAAATTGGTACAACATTGAGTACGAAGGTTTGCCTGATATTTGTTACCATTGTGGAAGATATGGGCATAAACGAGAAAATTGTGAGTTGAGAGTTAAGGTGCCTGCAGATGTGAACACTGAGAGTACAATTGGTGATGATTCAGATAAAATGAAAACTGGTGCTGCTGGGGTTAGTGTGAATGATCCTTTGGCTGATTCTGGTTTAAGAGGTCCATGGATGAATGTTCAATCTCGCAGGCGACCTAAGCTTGATTTTAAAGCCTCTAGTGGTAAGGGTTTTGGTGCAAAGGTTAAGGGCTCACGTTTTGATGCGCTTAGGAACCTTAGTGACAATTTTGGAAGAGATGAGGCGGCTAGTGATGTGTTTGTTGAGCAAGACAAGTCCAATTTTAATAGCTCATTTCTTCCTGATGTGGAGCATGGCAAGAAAGTATGGACTAAAACCAAGAATGCTACGCCTGTGTTTAGAAGTGCTTTGAATGATATCTCCAATAAGCCTTTTGAGGGGAAAGCCCCTGGTGATATGAGTTTCAGGAAAGGTGATGGTCCTTCAAAAGTGTCTTCAGGAAAGGTAACTCGTATTGGTAAGATGGTTGTTCAGGGAAAGAAAGTTGATTGTTCTAGCCCTGTTAATGATCAAATCACTAGTTGGGTCACTGATCAAAAGAGTCACCATGAGAAAGGTGTCTACATCTTTGGTCATCAACCGCCTAATATAAGTGAGAAAGCTGCTAGTAGTGTGGGGAGCACTGATTCTGAGGGTGAT
Source organism: Prunus persica (assembly GCF_000346465.2). Classification (NCBI taxonomy): domain Eukaryota; kingdom Viridiplantae; phylum Streptophyta; class Magnoliopsida; order Rosales; family Rosaceae; genus Prunus; species Prunus persica. The sequence goes on along the minus strand of NC_034013.1, from coordinate 3,023,786 downwards.
AAGGATACGTTGAACTCTAATGTTTCTGATAGCTTGTGTCAAGCTGATAAAATGGATCTTTTGGAAGGTCAAGCTATTCTATGTGGTGAGAACTTGGCAGGCAATACCTTCAACGATGGTGGAGGTATGACTGTTGGTATTTAATAAAGGGTTTAGCCCTTGGGGTCCTCTTCCCTTTCTACTTACTTTTATGAATATTGTCTGCTGGAATGTTCGAGGTGCTGCTAGCACAAAATTCATGACTAATATGATGGATTTGATCCATTCTCATCATATGGACATCTTGTTCATATGTGAGCCTCGTATAAGCGGTGGTAAAGCTACTTCTATTGCTCAATCCCTTGGTTTTTCTAATTTTGAAATTGTGGATGCTACTGGTTTTTCTGGTGGTCTTTGGTTGCTTTGGGATGCCACTAAAGTTCATGTTGATATTTTGGGGACTTCAGACCAATCTATTTCTGCTTCTGTGGCTTGGCCTGGCCAGTCTCCTTGGTTGTTTACAGCTGTGTATGCTAGCCCTTGTGGTATTAAAAGAGCAAAGCTATGGGAGTATCTAAGTTTTATCGCTGATTGTCAACATTTGCCTTGGTTAATTGCTGGTGATTTTAATGAAATGTTGAATGTGAATGATAAGCTAGGAGGAGTTCCTGCTTGTAGATTGAAAGGTTTTAGAAGCTGGTTTGATTGCAATACTATGGTTGATTTGGGTTTCTCGGGCCCTAAATTTACTTGGAATAATAAGAGAGTCTTTGAAAGGCTTGATCGAGCTATATGTAATTTGGAGTGGAGGGGGTTGTTTGCTGAGGCCACTGTGAGACACCTACCAAGAACCATGTCGGATCATAACCCTGTTAAGATCTGTCTCACTTCGTGTTTTTCAGCCTCCCCTGCCTTAAGGCCCTTTAGATTTGAAGCGATGTGGCTTCATCACGAGAAGTTTAATGATTTTATTTCTGAAGCTTGGGGTTCTGATGATGGTACAGCTATGGAGAAGACTTTTGCCTTAATTGAGCGTCTTAAACATTGGAATATCAATGTTTTTGGACAGCTGCGCCAAAGAAAAAGTTGGTTGTTGGCTCGAATTCCTGGTATCCAGAGAGCTTTATGCAAGGGGCCTAATAGGTTTCTTAGTAATTTAGAAACCTCTTTGATTGATGATTTTAATAATGTTCTTCAGCAAGAAGCTGTGTTTTGGCAACAAAAATCGAGAATTACTTGGCTATAAGATGGTGATAGAAACACCAAGTTCTTCCACACTACTACTATCATAAGAAGGAGAAGAAATAAGATTGAAAGGTTGAAGAATGCTAATGGTAGTTGGATTGAAGAGGCTAACAGTTTAAAAATCTTGGCTGTGGATCATTTTTCCAAGCTCTTTTCTACTACTTCTCTTGGTGACTATGTGATTGATCTCCCTAACCTTTTCCCCCCTGTTGATGTGGTTGATCTGCATGGTTTGGTTCAACCAATTAATATGACTGAGGTTAAGACTAGTCTTTTTAATATTGGTGGGCTTAAAGCCCCCGGTGTAGATGGGTTCCCTGCTTGCTTTTATCAGAGTCAGTGGAATCAATGTGCTGATGATATTTTTCAAATGGTGGTGAATGCTTTTAAGGAGTGTCGAATCCCAGAGAAGCTTAACTATACTCTAATCACCTTGGTCCCTAAAGTTGACAGCCCGCAGACTATGGTGCATTTTCGACCCATAAGCCTTTGCTCTACCCTTTATAAAGTTATTTCCAAAGTTTTGGTTGCTAGATTAAGACATATTCTGCCTCATATCATCAGCCATAACCAGGTAAGTTTTGTGCCTGGTAGGCAAATCACAGACAACATCCTTATTGCTCAGGAGTTGATGCATAAATTTAAGCTGTCTAAGGGAAAGAAAGGCTTTATGGCCTGGAAAATTGATTTGTCTAAAGCTTACGACAGATTAAATTGGAAGTTTGTTGAGCATGTGTTGGTGGAGTTAGGGTTACCTGGTTCTATCACTAAATTGATTTTGAGTTGTATTTCTACTGTGAGGTATCAAATCTGCATGAATGGTGAGCTTACTGATCAGTTTCTTCCTAAGAATGGCATTAGACAAGGAGACCCTTTATCTCCTTATCTCTTTGTGATGTGTATTGAGAAACTTTCTCATCTTATTGGGGATTCTGTTAAGAAAGGAGTGTGGAAACCTGTTAAATCTTCTCAATCTGGCCCAGCTGTTTCTCACTTATTTTTTTGCAGATGATCTGGTTCTCTTTGCTGAAGCTAATTCTACTCAAGCCAGGGTGCTAAAGAGTTGTCTGGAGAGGTTTTGCAATGCTTCTGGGCAAACAGTGAATTATGATAAATCTGTTGTTTTCTGCTCTCCTAATACTAGGAAGGAGACAGCTAAGGAGGTAAGTTTGATTTGTGGCTCCCCTCTTACTGAGGACCTTGGTAAGTATCTGGGCATGCCTATGTTGCATTCTAGAATTACTAAATTAACCTATGGCTGTTTAATTGATAAAGTGCATAAGCGGCTTGCTTCTTGGAAGTCAAAGTTTCTTTCTCTGGCTGGTAGAGCAACTCTTATACAAGCTGTCACTTCTGCTGTTCCAATCTATGCTATGCAGACCTCCAAGTTGCCTGTTAGTGTTGGGCAAGAGCTGGACAAATTAAATCGTAACTTCTTTTGGGGTGGCAGTGAGAAAAAGCTTAAGATCCACCTCTGTCAATGGGATTTAGCTTGTCGTCCTAAGCACAAGGGGGGTTTAGGTTTTAAAAAAACTACTGCCATGAATAAAGCCCTTTTGGCTAAAGTTGGGTGGAGATTACATAAAAACGACAAGGGCTTATGGGCTAAGATCTATGAGTCTAAATATCTTAAAGGGAAATCTGTCTTAGATTCTTCCTTGATGTTTCGACAGGATTGCTCTACCACTTGGAAGGGTGTTATGTATGGGGTGGAGTTGTTAAGGCAAGGTATAGGTTGGAGGGTTGGTAAGGGGGATACTACTAAATTTTGGAAAGACAGTTGGCTTATTGATGAGCCTTTGTTGAAGCATGATGGGGTCTTGCATATTGAGGATATAGATTGCTCTGTCTCCAATTTTTTTAAAGATGAGTGGTGGGATCTGGATAAATTACGAAGAGCTTTAACGGAAGATCTTGTTCAACATGTTGTTAATTATCCTGTGGGTTTTGCTAGTAATTTGCAGGATTGCCAGATTTGGAAAGGAACTGCCAATGGAGTCTTCTCTGTTAAAACCGCTTACAATATGTTCTTTAAGGGTCCCTCATGGCCTGATTATAGTTTCAGTTCTTTGTGGAAACTAAAGATACCTCCTAAATTGAAGATCTTTGCTTGGCTTACTGCGCAAGGTAAAATTCTATCTAATGAGCAAAGAGTTAGAAGACAGTTGACTCTTGATGCTTCTTGTGGTGTTTGTGAGTGGCCTATTGAAACTACATTACATATTCTTCGTGATTGCTATAAGGCTAGAGATATATGGAATACTGTTTTAATGCCTCGTCATCAGGGCCATTTCTTTCAAATGGATTTTCTGCCTTGGTTTCAGACTAATCTTCTCTCCCAGGCAGTTTGGTGTAGTAATATCCCCTGGAGTCTGGTGTTCATCTTTACTTGTTGGTATGTGTGGAAATGGAGAAATCACCAAGTTTTTCAAGGGGATGAAGATGTGTCTTCTGATCCTAAACAGCTTATTGTTCGTGCTGTCCATGAGCGGTTTAAGGCTTCTCATGTCTTGAGTAAGCATAATCATAAAGTCCAGGTTGATCTAAAGTGGGAACCTCCTATGTCTGGCCAGTTCAAGTTAAATGTTGATGGGTCTAGGAGGAATGGCTCTGGTCATATTGGTGCTGGAGGTGTTATTAGAAATTCCTCTGGAGATTGGATCAGTGGCTTTGCTGTGAACTTGGGGAAGGGGCAAATTCTTGAGGCAGAAATATGGGGATTATTTTTTGGGTTGAAGCTTGCTATGGACAAAGAGATTAATAACCTTTCTGTTGAAATGGATTCAGCACTTGCTGTCCAGTTGATCCAGAAGCAGGGCCTTATTGATGTTCATCCTCTTGCTGCCTTAGTTGCTAGTTGCTGGGAGCTGATGCATAAGATCAACTGCTGCAGTGTTTATCACGTTTACAGAGAGAAAAACAGTGTTGCTGATTGCTTGGCGACCTGGAGCTATAACTTAGACCTGGGTTTTTATATTTTTGTTGATGCTCCAGCTTGGATTGGGCCTAGTTTGATTGATGATTTGTTAGGAATTACTAGATCTAGGCTTGTTCCTACTGATTTGCTGGTGTAGGTTGTCTTCTGGGGTTTTTGCCCCCTTTTTTTCATCAAAAAAAAAAAAAAAAAAAAAACCTCAACCAAAGCATAAATAAATAAAAACCACAACCAAAGCATAACTAAAAATAAAACATAACCTAAGCATAATAAATAAATAAAAACCATCTTCACTTCACTTCATTCACCGTCATTGCCTTTCACCGCCCATAATGCTCCATTAAGTCAACTTGACGTCGTTCATGGATATAAGACGATTGCATCTCCGTATATCGATCAATCATATGGGTCATGAAACGACCGTCCCTAACCAACGATTCATGCTCCAATGGTTCTCTATTTGGCCCCATTGGCCTTTCATAAATTCTTGTCAAGGCCGTATTCATGGGATCTAGTTCGTACACTTCTGCAGCATCATAATCATACTCATCCTCCACAATCATGTTATGGAGGATGTGTTAGTATGAAAATTGTTTTGTCATTTCCTAGACTCTAGCATAGGTTGAACATTAGTGTGTGAAGAATTGTTACTGGACGTTTTGGCACAACTCATTCAACCCCATACATCCGAGGCTTGACTTGACCGATATGAGAAACTTAATTTCAGGTAAATCATGACATAATCATGCATTCATTATAGGATTCCTAGTTTGAGTTTTTTTGTTTTAATAGATATTGTTTTTCTATTAAAAATTGATGTGTTGGCGTCTCAATGAAGAGACCTTTTTGCATGATGTTTAGAAGTCTTGGTTGAATTGGTTTTGTGAATCCTTGTTGCATAGGAAGTGTACTCACGTGGGTTTCTCTCAATTGAGAGAAACCTGCATGGAATAAAATCATGGTTGTTTCTTTTGATAAGAGGCGATCAACGTATTGGTTTTTCTTGAAAAAAATATTGAATTCGTTTTGAGAAAGCTGCTGTGCTTATTTTCTTAGATAAGTCATCCAATGTTCTCATGTTTTATTTGGTGAGTTATCAAACACTTTAATCATTCATATTGTATTCATATGCATGTCGGTGACTCATACGGTTGAGGGCACCAAGACCGTGGTGGCGGTTTTCCTCCGGCGAGCTTGAAGCAATCGTGGCCAGTATTGCGTTCAACATAAGGAGTGTCGAAGATCATCCCGTGACAGAAGTTAGTTACGAAGAAGTCGGGTAAATATTATCTAGAATGAGTCTAGGATAAGTGTGTGAGTACTTCTTGTAATCATCGTTCTATAGTGGATTTGAGTTGGACTGAGAAGTCCCGTGAATTTTCCCCAGAGGTGGGGTTTTACCACGTAAAATAATTCTCTGCGTGTTTTTTTATTTTAAGCTTTGCACATCTCAGGATTGATAACTCATATCAATCCTGCTTCAAAGGTTGATTATTATTTATTGCAAAAATTCGAATTAGCTTGTTTAACCTTCTCCAGGCATATATAGATATCCTACAGGTATTTTCAGGATGATACAAGTCATCATTATGCTCCTCAGCACCTCCTCATCAAACATACGTGCCGCACCCCTAATAATAGCCCACCAGGCTTAGAGGATACCAAAACACATTTCCACATCTTTTTTGTAACCCTCTTGATAGGCATCAAATAATTTTTGCTTCTCGAATCAGGGATGCAGAATTGATTTCACAAATGTGGTCCACCTCAGGTAGATGCCGTTTGGTAGATAATACCATTATGATAGACGGTATTGTTGATTTCATAGGTGATATTCGGGGCTTTACCTCTCAAAATATCGTTGAAAATCGGGGATTGACCTAGCACGTTCAAGTCGTTTTGAGATCTGGAGACTCCGAAGAAGGCATGCTAAACCCATGTATTGAATCCAGCAACGACTTCGAGGATGATACTTTTTTGCCCTTTCATATTTCCATAATCTCCTTGCCTGGCAGTTGAAAAATTCTTCCATTGCCAGTGCATACAGTCGATGCTACCAATCACTCATGGAAATCCTCGAGCTTCAGCTTTTTGTAAAAGCCGTTGGAGCCTTGGAGGTCCCTAGGCGTAGGTTTGCGTAGGTAGTCCCTGATGTATAGAGTTTCGACTGCATCATAGAATCTTACCAAGCTCTCCAAAGTAGTGGACTTCCCCATCCGGCCAATCTCATCCACTTGATCAGCAGATGAACCATACGCCAACATTCGTATAACAGCTGTAAGCTTTTGCCCCTGAAGGAGTCCCAAAAGCCCAACAACATCACACTTTTGAACATAGTATGCATCATAATTGCAAACATCATGCATGACTTTATTGAACAAATGAGGTTGCATTCTATATCGCATTCGAAAATCAACATCAGAGTACAAAGAAGTTGGGATAAAATAATCTTCCAAAAGATTCTTACCCCGATAATGCCTTTGTCTGTCTACATTCGGGCCACGGCCGACTTGTGGTAGCCAACAAAGATGGAAGATCTCTCAGACCAATGCTCTACGAATGATGAAGAATCTCTCAACTAACAAACAAATCGATGAGATGAAGACCAAAAGAAGGTTGAAATTCGCAATGCGCAGCCCTAAACGGGAATTGACGGCCCTAAACGAATCCTGAAAATCTAAGCATCCCATCATTGCCCCCCAACTAGCCCAACCAGGCTGGTTCGAAAAGAACGACGTCTTTGTACAAACTAAACAGTCGCGGGTTAGCATCTGAATCGGGAGGGGTAAAAAGGGAACATAGAAAAGGTTTAGTGGAGGGCAGTTGGGATAATTTACTATGCTGTTGGAAAAAAAAAGAAGCCGAGTAACAATAAAACAGGGGGCATTTGCGTCACTCCACTTTGCTTAGGAACGGTGTCTGGTTGGATTGAGTTTTAGACTCAGACTCAGTAGTGGTATTCTTGTAAAATAGAAATAGACAAAGAGCCATCTGTAAAACCACAAACTAGAAGCCGGCGCCAATTTCAATCCCAAGATAAGGTTTTTTCTCTCTTCCCTCTAATCTTCTCTGTCACGCAATTTTGTGGCTCTCAAACTCTGTCTTTCCGCACATTGACCGAAATAAGAGAAAGAAAACCGTCTCTTTGCACACCCTTTTTTGTACAAGAGAGAGAGAAAGAGAGAGAGAGAGAGAGAGAGAGAGGGTGGGGGAGATAGAGGGAGAGAAAGAGCCATTTTGATAAACCCTAAACAATGACCACTCTGCAAGGTTCGCTTCTTCTTAACCTTTCACTCTCTCCTACTCCTTCTTCTAAAGTGAAACGCTTTCAGTTCTCCCGCTGCGCCTCTTTTACTTACTCCCCGCTATCTCTGCCTAATAGCTGTCTCTCTGCACCACAAAGTTCTAGAAATTTCGGATTTGGCCCTCGGACTTCATTGGTTTATTGCACATTGCACCCTGACAATGCGAATGCGAATTTAAATCAAGAATCGGATTTGGTGGATTCCCATTTAAGTTCTGAGGTCAAGGATTCGAGTTTGAAGGAATTTAGTGGTGAGAATAGCTCGGTTTCAAATGTGGGGAAGCCGGAAACTGATGAATTTGGAGGCGAAAAATTAGAATTTGAGGTGAAGAGTAAGTTTGGGAAAGTGGGTTTGGAGAAAGGGGATGAAAAGAGTGAGAAAGAGGTGGAAGCTGAGGGAAAGAGTGGGAATTTGGTGGGGCAGAAGAGTGGGACTGGAATACCATTGGTGGTGTTCTTGATGGGGTTGTGGGCAACTGCAAAAGGAAGATTTGAGAAGGTATTGGCCTCTAATTGGTTCAGTTGGTGGCCATTTTGGCGGCAGGAAAAACGGTTGGAGCTTTTGATTGCAGAGGCCGATGCCAATCCCAAGGACCCCGTGAAGCAGAGTGCTCTGCTGGCTGAGCTCAACAAACACAGGTTAGGCTATAGGGTTTTTGTGCTATAATTTCTATTATCACTCAGAAAATAATTTTTTTCTTCTCTAAAGTATATAATGTTATGTTGCTGTTGTTATATAGTGTGATAACCAGTTAAAGTGAAACCATATCACTGTATTAGTCTCAGTAAATGGTGGAAAAACCTGTTTCTTTGGGGAAGTTTAACTGTGTTACCAATCTGATTAAACTAGGGCAGGTAGTTGTTACTCAGTGTTGTTTCTGCAAGGATGCAGAGTAGTCGATTAGTCGTATTTTCTTGCATTGCCCTGTCTCCCAAGAGCTGTGGGGTTATCTCTTTTTCTTTGCTTTGGTCTTTCTTGGGTTGTGCCATCTTCTGTATTGTGTGGTTGTTATGCCCGTGGAGATGAGGTTTTGTGAAGAGGAATAATAGGGCTGTTGGGACTTGGAAGATTATCCCCTTGTGCTGTTTGCGCTCCCTTTGTTCGGAACCAAATAGGCGTACTTTTGGAGTGGAAGTTTCTCCACTGGGATTGAAGGATTTTCTTTTAAGGGTGTCAACCAGTTTTTTGAACTTGTTCTTTCTTTAATCATGTTCTAGTTGGTTGACAAGAAAATTGGGAAAGGGAAAGAGAATGAATGTTTTAACTAAGTACTAAAGAAGCTTCAATTTTATTTATTTTTACTTCCAATATTTCTGGAGATTAAATAATGCTGGACAGCACAGGATGGGTGTTCAAGTATGGTTATGGTGGGTTGATGATGGAAATTTGAATTAAATTTTTTAGAGAGGAAGTAAGGTTTAGGGTTGCTGTATTTCAGAGAAGACAAAGATATGGAGAAGAACTTAGAAAGAAGAGAGAGAAGGTAGAAGAGGAACAAAGGCACCAAGCCTTCAGCAAACACTTAAATTTTCATCCAATCTAATCTGATTTGCTGAAGGCCCCAAGCCTTAACAAACACTTCACTTTATTCTAAAAAGGCTTTATTTTCAGATTTGGGGCAATGTATGTCAAAGAGGATTTTTTTTGTCTAACCAAGCTGTAGCTGCTGCATCATTAAATTAAATAAAACTTTTTTCATAGTTGAGTGTGTAGGATAAATTTGCAATTTTCAACAATCCAAATATACTTTTATGTTAAATCACTTTAGTTACGTTTTTCTTAATTGTACATGTACATCATGTTTGGCCTGGTCAAAATAGGATTTGGTGTGTTTATGTTTGAAGCGATGTATGCTGTAGTCATGTATGCTATGTAATTTTTCATATTCCTTGGAAGACTGACAGAAAAGCAATTGGTTTGATCTATTTCTTTACCTATGTCGTCAACCGTTTGGGTCTCTACTTCCCCTGCCCTGCACTGTTCGTAGTTAACTAAGCTTTGATATTTTCTTTCAGTCCTGAGTCTGTCATCAAGCGCTTTGAACAAAGGGATCATAGTGTGGACAGTAAAGGAGTTGCAGAGTATCTTCGAGCTCTTGTGGTCACTGATGCTATTGCTGAGTATCTTCCAGACGAGGAATCTGGAAAGCCTTCTAGTCTTCCTTCATTGGTAATCATGTGACCCTGCATTGTATAATTTGTTTGCTCCCCCACCCAAAAGAAAAATTAAACTCTCCTGTACGGTTTCTTATCCACTATAAGATCATCATCATCATCTTGTTTGTGGAACTTCTAGGTTCTTATCTACTAGTCCTGGATGGTGATCGATATTGTATTTTTATCTCAAACACAAACTAAGTGTTTTTCCTTTTGTGTTTAAATGGAGGTTCTAAGGGTTCAAGTTATATCAATGAACTACCAATATGCCACAGATGGAAAAAGGAAAAGAGGCACTAAGAATATGAAATTCTTTTGGATGGAATCAATTAATCTCCTTTCTTGTACAATGTAAAATTGATACAGTTATCCTAATGATTATGCATTTGTAGAAGAGTAGGCTAGAAAAGATAGGAAATTTGGGATTCCAGAATATACAAGCTCATTACATAAATGTAGAAGTAGGTTCTTATTTTAACGTCCAGAGCTCCTTATGGAAACTTGCTTTTCAGTTACCTACAGGTCCCATGTACTCAGGTTCTATTTGAGAGGAGTTTGTGTCGCCAAAGACAAAGGGACTCGGTCATTGTATAATTTGAATATATGGATAGATATGTGCAGTAACTTGTCGATGCATTTTAGTTGGAATGTTACCAAGATAAGATTATGAAAAGTCTATAATGGGTCCATGTCACTTCCTCCACCATTGATGCAAGCATAATATGACTGGAAAATCTACTCTTCTTTGATTATCTTCATTCTTGCGCTGCTTGACCACTCCACAACATCAGATGTGTGCTTTACGAGAAAGGTGTATTCAGTTTAAGCCCAGTAAGCTGGAAAGATTTCATTTATATTCCAGAAGACTACTAGTAATTTCCATGTCAATAAACACCATATCCATCATTTCTTTTTCTTTCTACCTTAGGTTGATACATTGGTTGAAATGCCTCTCCTTAACTCTCAAAGCATGTGTTGCATGTTTGCTTTGAAGGTTGTTTGTGAAACTTTAGACTTCAGATGTTAGCAATATACTTCTATAATAGTACCATCTGCCATAACTAATCCAAAAGAAAGAATTAATGTTCTTTCTCCCACCTGTGCCCATAACTAAAAATAAAGAACTATTATATATATTTACAGTTGCACAAACTTTCAATTCAGAGTAGGGTCGCAGTGGGCTGGCAATCATCTTCTTGCTCTTATTTTGAAGAAATAATGAAATATCTTTATTGAACCTCAGTAGACACATATAAGAAAAATATAAAAGATGTCAAGACACTTTTTTAACTACCTAATGTCAGTTGTTATTGTAATGGCACTATGCTGTAGTCGAGACAACTCAAGAAATATAAGCCCCTTCACCCTTCTATTAATCTTAACTGTGCTCTTTCATCTTATAATTACTTCCTCTGTTCCTTTTTCAGTTTTTTTCGTGGCATCTTCTTTTTGTGTTCCTTGTGATGCAGTAGTTTTGTTTGAATAACGGGTGAGTATATATGCAGCTGCAAGAGTTGAAGCAGCGTGCATTAGGCAACATGGATGAGCCCTTTCTCAACCCTGGCATAAATGAGAAGCAGCCATTGCATGTGGTGATGGTAAGTCTCATTTCAACTTGTAATCTTTGTGCAGAAAAATATTGTCCGCCTTCTGTGCTTCGGCCTGGTTTATTTGGTCTTGATTTCCATCTACTCACTCCTTTCTCTCCCTCCCGTTACTTTTCTTTTAGTCCCTAATCCTGATCCACGATTCATTTATTAGGTTGAACCTAAAGTATCAAACAAATCTCGTTTTGCACAAGAGCTTATCTCAACTATCCTGTTCACAGTTGCTGTTGGATTAGTGTGGTATGAACAATTCATTTCTGTAGTCTCTCTCGCTCTCTCTCTCTCTCTCTCTCTCTCTCTCTCCGTATTTACTAGTTACTGCTTGCTGTTAATCTTTAGTATTCCTATTATTGAATGTGGAACTTGCTAAGGTTCATGGGTGCCGCTGCTCTTCAAAAGTACATAGGGAGCTTGGGTGGGATAGGTACTTCTGGTGTTGGCTCAAGTTCTTCCTATGCCCCAAAAGAGTTGAATAAAGAAGTCATTCCAGAAAAGGTAGATGCTTAATCTTCTGTGATTAGAGGTGTTTTTTTTTTTAATTTAATTTAATTTTTTTATTTTGGTGATAAGGAACACCAATTTTTGTTAAGAAAAACCTACATGTACAATTGGTAAACAAGAAATCCACCCAAAATACAACAGCCAGAATTGTAAAAGTAATCCTCTGTACTACATTTAGTTTGTCAAATGCACACACTCTCTCTCTCTCTCTCTCTCTCTCTCTCTCTCTCTCTCTCTCTCGCATTTCTTTATGGACAGAAGAAGATTAAAGAATTTAGGTTCCCGAATTTAGGTGAGTGCTAAAACTTCTAATGTAAATTGGATTTAGAGCAGGTTAATACACAGAAGATAACTGTCTAATTTGAGTAATTAGTTTCGTGTTTCACTTCAAGTTGTGTACTATTTAGTAATGCCGTATTACCTATTAATTGCTAACTACATTGGTTCTTTCTTATTAGAAAAAACAAATAAATTAAAAGATTGTTACTGTCCTTGGCAGCAATCACGTTCTTGGTTTGGGAGGTTGTTTATTATTTTTGGGGTGGGGGGTGGGGGTGGGGTGTGGATATATCATTGATGTGAAATATACCGTTTGATCAGGATTCCTGCCATTTTCTTTGTTTTCTTGCAGAACGTTAAAACATTTAAAGATGTGAAAGGTTGTGATGACGCAAAGCAGGAGCTTGAGGAGGTAGTGGAGTACCTGAAGAACCCAACTAAGTTTACTCGCCTTGGGGGTAAATTGCCAAAGGTTTGTGTTAGCTTCTGGGTTATACGTTACTTTGAGTTGAGTTCTCTTCTGTACGTTCATTCTGCTCCACAGTTTTACCTTTTACTATCTTGCTACTTGAAGAAGGCATCTTTTGTCGTCTTTCCGTCAAATTACTTTAGTATTGTAGTATTTGTTTCCTAAACTTGTACTTTGATAATTTATATTTGCTTTTCTCTTTATTGTCTGCCATGTAATACTCGGTGATGAAATTATTGATATATCGGTCGTAGTTGAGATTTGGGTACTACAACACTGATTAGAATTTCCAAAACCTCAGTAACATACCCATTAAATTTCTTATTGGCTTGAAATTAAACAGAATCTTTGATATTGAGCTACATATCTGTGACAACTGGAGGATTTTTGGGCAAAATTTCCAGATGTCGCCGATATCTCTGAAGTTTTATGCAGACTTTCATGTTTTAAAGTGAATCTTCATTGTCTCTGTAACTTTTACCTAAATTTTCATTGACGTTGATATTGGCACTGAAACTTCTGTTAATTTCAACTCATTGATATTTTCTTCCTCATGGTTAAATATGATCCCTTTTTTATTGACATTTTCAACCAGGGTTATATATGAAATTTTTTTTGGGCTTGATATAGCATATGAGTCTAATGCATACTTAAATTGCAGGGAATTCTTTTGACAGGAGCACCAGGAACTGGAAAGACTTTGCTTGCTAAGGTAAGTTGATTTATTTTTACAGTTATCTTGACAATTTATGTTTGGATGGATTTAGCCGATCTCAGTAATGCTTCTTGACACTGTTGTAGATCAATAGGGTACAATTTGGAATTCATTCTCCAAAAGTTTGTCATGCTGCCTAATGACAAGCATTTTATTAAGATGTTTGACATTTGGTTTTAATGTAAGGTTTGGTTCTAATATAATGCTTCATACATAGGGAACTCCATCAAATATACAACTTTAAACATTAGTTTACCAGCGCATGTAGCGAAAAGAGAAATGTTAGGAGTGGAGTTAACTCTAGGATGTATTAGATATAACAATTTTGGGTTTTGCACCTTCCAGACTTAATTGGCACCTTTGGGACATCTATATGTCAATCTCCTGAATGCAGATATGCATTGGACTCTACACGGTACTTGTGAAGACCAATTGGGTATAAACCCATAAATGTTGAAGTAATTGTATTCGGTTACATGTTGGTTAGATACATCCATGAGTGGTTCTGTTTTAAATGTGGATCGTCAAATACACAAAAATGGAGGAAAGTCAAATAAATATCTGTCTGTCTGTCTGTCTGTCTGTCTCTGTATTTGTGTGTCTCTGTGTGTGTGAGAGAGGTTTTAAATGTATATTCCTGTTGTTTTTAAAGTACTTTAATGCATATTACATAATATCATTGGTGCCTTTCTATTTATCTTTTAGAACAATAATTGATACAACTAACAGCTAACATCGCACCGAAGAGACCTGAAGTGAAAGACTCCCTCATTGTAAACCAGAAAACTTCATTACGTGTTACTTATGAAATCAGGATGGCAGCTTAGGGCAGCTTGAACTGGGTGCCCTGCCCAAGTTGCTGGGGCTGAAGCTGAGCCCTAATTAGCTGGAGATGACATACAACCAAGCCCTAAAATATTAAAGCTGATAGTCTTCTTGTTGTCTCTATCCCGCCTGGTATGTGATGAGTAAAAATGCTTCGGGGCAGTTTTAGTCGATCCTATTGTTCCTCTTAAGAAGAACTTACTCCAGGACAGTTTTAGTAGATCCTGCAAATGAAGAAGCAAGTATCATAAGAAGGCGGAAGGGTCGCCAGAGTTGGAAGTGGACAGTTTGGAGGCAGAGATATTACGAAGGGTTGTTCAGTTTAATCAATGAAGATTATTACTTGGAATATAAGAGGTCTGGGAAGCAGAAGAAAGAGGATGATTTTGAAGGAGCAGTTGGTGCGGCTTAGGCCAGATATCGTGATTCTGCAAGAGACTAAGAAAGAAGTGATTGACAGGAGATTGATGACTAGGGTGTGGGGTTCCAGATTTAGGGACTGGGTCTGTGTCCCTCCGACAGGAAGGTCTGGTGGTATTTCAATTATATGGAACACTCAGGATATCTCTATCGTCTCTGACTCCGAAATTGGGGAGTTTTCGGCTTCTATTAAAATTAGAGGAAATTCAGGGGTTGACTGGTGGCTATCTGGTATTTATGGTCCTTGTTGGCCAAGGGAAAGAAGTCGGTCTGGGAGTTGGCTGGTCTTTGTGGGTTGTGTGGTGCTAAGTGGTGCATTGGAGGTGACTTTAATGTCGTTAGATACGTTGCTGAGAAATCTAATGGGGGTGGGATGACGAGCAGCATGAGGGTATTCATTAACTTCATTAGCGACACGAATATTCGGGACCTTCGTCTTCTCAATGCTTCCTTTACTTGGTCTAATTTTAGAGAAAATGCTCTTTGTAGAAGTTTTGATCGTTTTCTATTCACGGGTAGGTGGGAAGATTGCTTTTTCAATGTCAGACAGAAGGCATTGGTTCGGGTCATCTCTGATCACTGCCCTATTGAGCTGGATACTTCTAAGTTGAAGTGGGGGCCGGGTCCTTTTCGTGAAAACATGTGGCTGGAGCACCCTGACTTTAAGAGGAAATTTAAGGAGTGGTGGGTGGAAGATCAGAGTTAGGGGTGGAAGGGTTACAAATTCATGAGGAGGTTAAAATCTTTAAAGGGGAAATAAGAAGTTTGTAGTAAAGAGGTGTTGGGGATGTAGTTGCTGCTAAGAGGGAGGCATAAGCAAAAATTGCAGAAATTGATTTGAATGAAGTTCTTTACGGCCTGGATTGTGTCGAGGAAGGGGAGGGCCGATCTCATTATTCTTGTTGGGGATTTGGTTCATAAGAAAGAGGTGAGATGGAGACCGAGGGGAAAAGCGGAGTGGGCTAGAGATGGTGATGGGAACACAAATTTTTTCCATCACTTGGCCAATGGTAGGAGGAAGAGGAACTTTATTGAGAGGCTGGAAGTGGAGGGTGCTGGGGTGATTGAAAATGAAGGGGATATTGAGACTGAAATTCTGAACTTTTTCAAAACTCTTTATAGCAGTAATGATGAGGGGGGCTAGGGCTTGGAGGGCCTAAATTGGAACTGTATTAGTTCTGCTGAGGCTGATTGGCTTGAGAGACCCTTTGAAAAGCAGGAGGTCAAAAGGGCTGTCTTCGATTGCGGGAGAGATAAATCTCCTGAGCCTGATGGTTTCTCTATGTTTCTTTTCTAATCTTGTTGAGAAACTGTTAAAGAGGATTTCTTGAAGGTTATGGAGGAGTTTACAACACTGGCATTATCAACGTTATCACCAATGAAATGTTCATTTGCCTTATACCCAAAAGTTGGATTTGGTCAAAGTGAGTGATTTTCGGCCTATTAGTCTTGTGACTAGCTTGTATAAGGTGGTTTCTAAAGTTTTGACTTGTAGAATGAAGGGAGGTGATGGGGAGTACTATTTCCACTTCCCCGGGTGCTTTTGTGAGGGATCGGCAGATTTTGGATGCTGCCTTGATCACTAATGAGGTGGTGAAGGAGAGTAGGAAACATAATGCGGCTGGTTCTGTTTTTAAAATTGACTTTGAGAAGGCATATGATCATGTGGAGTGGCAATTTGTGGATGAGGTTATGGTTAGAAAAAGGTTTTGGGGAAGGTGGAGAAGCTGGATTCTGGGTTGTCTTTATTTGGCAAATTTTTCTATCATGGTCAATGGTAAGCCTATACGAAAATTTAAGGCTTCTAGAGGGTTGAGACAGGGGGACCCGCTTTCCCCTTTTCTCTTCACCTTGGTGATTGACGTGCTGAGTAGGCTTCTTGAGAAAGCTCAGGAGATGGATGTGTTGTTGCTGGTCGGGATCAGGTGGAGGTGTCCCATCTCCAATTTACCGATGACACTATTTTCTTCATTGGGGACAGGCCGGATTATTGGCACAATCTTCTGGAGATGCTTAATTTATTTTGTTTTGTATCAGGTGTGAGAATTAATAAGTCGAAATGCTCATTAATTGGCATCAATTACAACAAGGGGGAGCTGGCTACGATGGCTGAGGCTTGGGGCTGCGAGGTGGGGGCTTGGTCTATGTTGTATTTGGACCTTCCCCTTGGTGGGAATCCTAGAACACACTGTTTTTGGGATCTGGTCGTGGAAAAGGTAGAGAAAAGGCTGTAGAAGTGGAAGAAGATGTGTTTATCCAAAGGTGGAAGACTCACTTTGATTCAGGCTGTTTTGAAAAGTATTCCTATTTAACATGTCTCTTTTCAAAATATCGAGCTGTGTGGTGAGTTATGTGGAGAAGCTAATGAGAGATTTCTTGTGGGAAGGTGTGGATGATGGGAAGGAAACTCACTTGGTCAGGTGGGAGGTTGTTGAAAGATGAAAAAATAATGGCGGTTTAGGGGTGGGTTCTTTAAAAGTGAGGAATGTGGCTTTGTGTACCAAGTGGCTGTGGTGATTCCCCAAATAACCTAATTCTCTTTGGCACAAGGTGATCAAGAGTATTTATGGGGTGAGTGCTAATGGCTGGAATGCTAATGTTTTATCTCGTGGCTCTTGTCGTAACCAGTGGAAAGACATTTTTAGTGGTTACCCTGTATTTCTTCAAGGCTGTGATTTTGTGGGTGGTAGAGGGGATAAGGTGAGATTTTCGGAGAATGATTGGTGTAGGGGAGGTTTGCTCAAAGAGGTTTTCCCCAGACTCTTCATTCTGTCCAGTAAGAAGCAATAGTATTTCTTCTGTTGTGAGTTCTGGAGTGTACCCTCACATTTGGGATTTCGGATTTGGAAGGCACCTTACTTTGAGGGAGATTGATGTGGCGACTAGGTTACTGGTTATCCTGGATGGAGTTAGATTGGGTTCCCTCTAGGAGGGAGAACAGAAGGCGGAAGTTGGATCACTCACGGTTATACTCGTGCCATTCTTTTTGATCCTCTCAAATTTGGAAGGCTACGACTCTCCCAACGTTAAAATTCTTCTTTGGCAAGTTGTCATTATGAAAGTTAATACTTGTGACACTTTGCAGAGGCATCGCCCCTTTATGTGCTTATCCTCCCACTGGTGCACTGTTTGCAATATGGACGGGGAAAGCCGGATCATTTGTTCATTCATTGCTCCTACTCCTTTAAAGGTGTGGTGGTTACTTCTGTGGGAAGTTAATGCTGCTTGGGTTATTCCTAAAGGTTGCTTTCAGCTGTTATCCTCCAAGATTGATGCGCTGGGTAGGGGGAAGAAAGCTAAAGCTCTGTGGGGTTGCTTGGTGCATGCAGTGTTCTAGAAATTATGCTTGGAGGGTAACAGAAGAATTTTTTAGGACTACAAAGATGTGGGGGTGGCTGAAATGTGGGATAGAGTGAAGTTTTGGGAGGCGTTATGGGCTTTGGTTACTCCTATTTGGCTGTCTCTTCTATTATGCGTGATTTGTTAGCGGTTGTGAAGTGATGTGTTGTTCTTTCCTCTTTTCCTGGTTGGCCTTCTTGTTTGTTTTTTTGGCCTGCGTTCTTTTGTTGTTTTGGTCTTGAGGTTGTAGCTTTCTTTTGTTCTCTTGTGGATTCCTTATCCACTTGCTTGTTTCTTCGTCTCTATTTTTTGAATTTGTAAAGTTTCTGTTAAAAAAAAAATCTCTTCTGAGAGTTCAGATCACCCGTTGCTCCATTGCCCCCTTGCTCTGACCTTATGGAGAAGACTGTTTAGGGAGAACCATTTCAGTTGACCGACTCCAGCCTCTTTTGTTTCATTGTTATGTGGGAAATATAGGTTTATTGGTGGAGCAAGGGATGTGGAGATGGATCTTCTATGGGACAGAGTTTGTTTTTGGGGTGTCGGTATCTTCTGAATTTTGGGATAATTCTTAAGCTTAGTTGTATGCTTGGAGTTCTGGTGTTCACTAGTCTTTACTGGTCTGCTGCCATGTAACTTTGTTTCTTTGCTATGTTTTGCAATCTTTGTTTGTGTTTAGCTGGCTGGCATTTTCTAGCTAGATCAGCGGACTGCTTGTCCTCTGTATTGTTCTGTTCCTTTTTAATGAAATTATGTTTCTCATAAAAACATTCCAAAAAAAAAAAAATTCTGATTTATGTTGGACCTTGAAGGCTATTGCAGGAGAAGCTGGTGTACCATTTTTCTATAGAGCAGGATCTGAATTTGAGGAAATGTGAGCCATCTTATACGCTTTTACATATAAAAAATCTCTCAATATTGTGCTATTTTTTGTAAGCTTTATGTTTTCCAATATTTTATTTTAGGTATCTCTACTTTTCATTTCATTTAAATAAGTCTTGTCGCATGCTATTTAGCTAGATTGTTTTGAGGATAATTTGCAGTCTTGGTTTTTTGGACTGGTTAAATAATTATACTTTTCCCAGTGATGGTTAAAATCAATTGTAGCAGATTTAAAATTGTTGAATGCAGTACAATGAATATGTTATTATAAATTCTTACCTGTTATCCATGTCAGCTTTTAAAAACGTCATGTCCTGTTACATATCTCTCAATGAATTACCATTTTCCTTGTAATGCTTTTTTCCTTCCATCTGTATGAACCTTTTCCCTGCGGTCTTTTTTGGCTTGTTAAATCATGTCTAACCCATTATTATCAGATCTGTACCTGAAAATTGAATTACACCCATCATTTTGTTTCACATTAACTTGATCATTATCAGGTCCACGTAAAGCTTTGCTAGTCAGTGGTTCTGGTCTTAGAAAGTTAGAATTGTTTAACTTCAAGCATGTTGTTGAATGTCAGATCTTGGATGGGTTTCAAAGCATTGCTACTCCCTATTTGTGGCAGTGAATTATCAAGCTTCTGTTGGTCTTTCAAGCTATTTAGTTGATACATATACTTAGATTGGGATATTATTATGAAGTTTCTGTTGGTATTTTTGGCCATCCGGCTGTTCAGATATGAATAATTATTGATCTTATTACTTTGCTATAAACAGCACCACAAATATATCAGCCTTTACTGTTTCTCAACAGCGTACTCATGTATGCTTGTGTGACATTCTTCAAAGATGAAGCTTTTGTATGTTTTCTTTTGCTCATTTGCTCTTTTGCTCTTTAGTTCCTTTTTTTCTTTTAATGTATGAGCGTTAATCAATTGAGATCTGATTTTTGTTGTCACTGCTTACGATATGAGCTGTGTTGTGTGAACTGATATTGCTTATATCTGGGAATTACTTGACATTGCCAAGCCTGTAGTGATCTCATGTTACTTATTTGGATGACAGGTTTGTTGGAGTTGGTGCTCGGCGTGTAAGATCCTTATTCCAAGCAGCCAAAAAAAAGGTTTGTTGGTTATGAGGCATTTTTTGGTGGCAATTTGGCATGCCTTAAAAAATTATTTATGGGACTATGTACTAAATTGATTAATTAAGCAACTACGACATTCCACTATTTTGGTTACACTAGATGGAATTGAACCCTAGACCTATCCTAATCGTTACCATTACCCCCATCCACCCTCACCACTTCGGCTAGCCCCAAGGGCTTACTAATACTTTGAGCTATTGAGATAACTATTCATCATGAAACATTAACCAGAATCAAAAGGTGGAATAATTTGATATTACTTATATGGCTGCATACATAGAACATGGAGAGCCAGAATGATGGCAATTCTGTCAATATGTATTTCCAGTGTAAAATGGGACTGGTTAAGAAAAAGAACTTGCGAGATTTGAGAGAAGTTGATGTAGGACATGGGTGAATTGTAGATTTAGGTAGTTTAGGGGAAGTGATAACAATGGAAAACAGAAAATAGAACGAACAAGAATAGGTCTGGAATCACTCCAGGGGTTTGGCTTCACACCAAGGAGTCTCCAATCTCTGGAAAGTAAACTTTTCTTAATATCTCAAATCTCAACTCCATAATGAATTACATAGAAGGGTATTTATAATAATCTAACCCTAGAGTGAAAAGGAAAATTAAACCTATTCGAGGAAAGAAATCCTAATCCAAATAAAATAGGAAACTTAGAGGTAGATGAGGCTATGTAGAGGTGGTGGATGATGAGAAATAGATTGAGAAGTTATTCCACAAAAGTGGACTTAGGTTGTGCAGAGTGGTCGGGTAAGTGTTTTAGTGATGCTACTAAAGACAGAGGAGATTTTTCAGAAGCAACAGAGTTAATTTGTGTGACGTTTGGCTCGAAGGCTTGCGAGGAAACTGAAGAATTGGTCTGTGTAAGTTAAAGGAAATTCATAGGGGAAATCTACCACAAAGAAATGTAGGATTGATCACTCTGAACAACGGAATTAATAACACTCAATCTGAGATAGTAGTGGACACAACTTAGTATTTATATATTTACAATAAAACAAATAAATCAAGTAGATCCAGCACGACAGTCATGATGAGTCGCAGGGAAGGTACAATATGGATCATCCATGCATAATCAATCAGAAATGCTTTGTAGAGTACACAACCAACTGTAAACGTGCAACAATTAATCATAGAAATTGTGTGATCGGTTGGGACTGAGGTATGAAGAATCGTGTACACAAAAACAACAATCTAACGAAAATTTTCTTGTGTAAATCATATGTGTCAAGGGCAAATGATATGCATTTGAAACTTGTTCCGAAGATGCACTCTTATGCTAATTATGTTTCATTTATACCTAGGAAGAGCTTTTTCATTTAGCCATCATGAACTTTTCAAGTCTTGAACCGTGATATATGTTTGAGCTTCTTCAAGACTCACCTCGACAGTTAACATCCTATTCTAGACACGGATTCCAAACAATGAGTGTTTTGTCTTGAGAATTGTTCCTGTTCCTTTTGTGTTTGCCCTTGGGGTTAGGCAAGATGTTGTTGGCAAGGATCAGTTTTTTAGCAAGGTAAAAAATGTATCGTCTGATATTCATTATCATTCCACAAGATCTAGTTTCGATCAACTAACTGATTCTAGCAAAAAAAAAAAAAAAAAAAAAAAAAAGATCCACCCATTAGAATGCAATCCAAACTTGCTCCTAATAATCGTGAGCCAGAAAGAATCTTGTTCAAGGGGAAACGACCACAACTATTTTCCCAGAGAGCAATATTCCTTTTACTCAGATTACAAGGTACCAATTCCCCCTTTCTCCTTCCGTCTTTGACTAAGCTGAGTAGATGACCTATTCTACACTCTTCTCGACCTTCCCGCAAACAATCCTTCTTGAAATAATTTCTCAACTGTTTTTGTCACCCTAACTGATAATTTAAATGGAGACATGAAGCAGGTTGGAAGACTACTCACTACCCGATTTTCACCAAAGTCAGTCTAGAACTTTGAGTTCCATTCGACACATAGATCTGGAATAGTTTTGTATGTATGGCTACTCTAGTTATGCTTGTCGTTTCTCGATTGTATTCTTTTTCTGGGACCATGGTCAACCAGAAGTTACTTTGTTCCATCTTCATCCACCGATGAAGAAAATGCTGTGGCCTTCTGCTCTTGTATGAGGGCGGAAGGTTCATTAGCTTGGTCAGCGCAAAGCTACCACCCCAAGACAAGGAACCCTTTTTCCACCCATCTAGTCCCTTACTAACCTTTTAGGGGTCGTTTGGTACACAGTCTTGGCTTGGACTGGCTTGGACTAAATTTAGTACCATGTTTGTTTCATTTAATTCTAGTCTTAGATGGGATTGCTAATACCGGGCCCACTAAAAACACCTCATTAGGAGGGGACTACTAAGCCCATGTAGAAAGTGAGGATTAGCTAGTCCTATGTTCACCAATGTATAAGATGCATATATTATATTGTAATACTAATAACATATATTACTATTATTATTATTATTATTATTATTATTATTATTACATACACATATACTATAATGTACATATATACATGTATATACACATATACATATATAATATATATATAAATACATATAGATATATACACATATATTATTATTATAATATACTCATATACACACACATATTAATATTATAATAATAGCATACATGTATACATGTATATATGTAATATATATTATATTACATATTAATATACATATATACACGTATATATACACATATATACATATATAATATATAAATACATATAGATATGTACACGTATATTATTATTATTATAATATACCCATATACACATACATA
Organism: Prunus persica; assembly: GCF_000346465.2. Lineage (NCBI taxonomy): Eukaryota > Viridiplantae > Streptophyta > Magnoliopsida > Rosales > Rosaceae > Prunus > Prunus persica. The sequence goes on along the minus strand of NC_034013.1, from coordinate 3,001,183 downwards.
TTAATATTATAATAATAGCATACATGTATATATGTAATATATATATATATAAGTATATATACATATATGTGTATATATATTATACCCATGTATGTATTATAATATACATATACACACGTATATACACATACATTATATATTTATACTATATGTATATATATTATAATATACATATATATATGTATTATACCCATATATATATATTATAATATATAGATACACCTATATACACATATATTATATACATGTATATACGTATATATACGTATATTATAATATATAATATATATACATATATTATATATACATATGTATTTTATAATATATACAATGTATATGTATATATACATACATATATAATATATGTATATACACGTATATACATGTATATTATTATTATTATTATTATAACATACCCATATATATATTATATATTATAATATACATACATATATATAAATATATGTATATGTATTATACCCATGTATATTATAATATACATATATACACCTATATATATATATTATATGTATGTATATATACATATATGTAGATATTTTTGAAAAAATAAAAAAATTCTAGTCCTAGTCCAAACATACACCAAACGTAGGATAAGTGTTATCCAACTTAGACCAAGCCAAGCCAAGCCAGTCCCTAAGCATAGTCCATGCCAAGACAGTCATGTGTACCAAACGAGCCCTTAAAGATCTGGCTCCCAAAAACCTTAGGTATGGGCTACCTCCTAATGTGTAATTTATTCAAAAATTATCGATCGCATTAAGAGTTCAAAACAAACCATGACCCAAAACACCCTACAAACTATGTCTACATACCCTATTCCACGTATCAACTCGAACTCCGTTCTAGGTAACATTGGTCAATTCTACAAACCTGTTTCTAAGGTCTTTGCGCCTCATGGTACCGTCTCACCCTTTTTCTCTAGAATATCAATCTCTTTTGTTTGATCTGGAATAGCAGCCTTAGTCTAATATCACCAAATCCTCTTTCTAGATTTCCAGCTCCTTTTTTAAATCCTCAACTTCCGTAATATGTCCATTCCTGAACCCAACATCCTCCCCCCAGTTCTTGAAGTTTTCCTTGAAACCCTTATGGTTTTACTCCATCTTGTCAAGTGTCAACCCTAAAGGGTGAGGGACACCTTGTCACAGTATTGGTATCCAAGATGATGGCAAAATGATCTGACACAATCATTACAAGGGCCTCCTGATGCAGGGCTCGTAGGACCTAAATTTATTAGTTTCCTAATGTATTCGTTTGTTTCCTAGATTCTCTAGTTTTCCAATTACTAGTAGGATTTCTACTTTTCCAGATTTCCATATTTCTAGTTTTAAGTTTCCTGTTTTATTTGCGTTAGGATTTCTATTTAAGCAAAGGATTTTTATCCTATTATTTCTAGATTTTATTTTGCTATAAATAACCCCATGTAGTTCTTTAAAATTCAGATTTGAATATTGAGTAAACCTTTTCTAGAACTCTCTGATTTCTGCCCTTTCTTTCGTCCCTTCGATCTATATTTTCTTCTTCTCGATCTCTGATATTGTTCTTGTTCTACTGTTTTTCCCTTTCTTTCGTATTTTCGATCTATATTTTCTTCTCCTCGATCTCTTATGTTTTTCTCTGTTCTATTGTTTAAGTGCTTAATCTAATACCTACGGGCTGTACTACATCACCTCCTGGTCTAAAACTAGGGAAAAGATCCTCCCTGAAAGGAGAGAAGAGAAACCATCCTGCTTTGAACAAGCCAACCTCTCCCCAACACTGGATGTAGCCTAAGATCCCTAAGTTCAGCCTCCCTAAGGAAACTTACAAATTTCCTCATGCGTCTAGTCATTCGACCCCCATTTAAGTAACTCAATAGTGTTCATAGGGTAATTTTGGTCTTAACTGTTCTAGATTTTCTAAAACTATGCACTTTGTTGAAGTCATGCAAGCGGTTCCTTGGCATGTCTTCTGATTGCGTTTTGTATGATTTTCATTTCTCACAGGCTCCGTGCATCATCTTCATTGATGAAATAGATGCTGTTGGATCCACTCGGAAACAATGGGAAGGGCATACAAAGAAAACGCTGCATCAACTACTTGTTGAAATGGATGGTTTTGAGCAGAATGAGGTATATTAAAGGATCTTTCTGTATTTATGGGTTCCTTTCTACTATTTCTGAAGTTTTGACATTTCTGCAGGGAATAATTCTGATGGCTGCAACAAACTTGCCTGATATTCTTGATCCAGCTCTGACAAGGCCTGGTAGATTTGATAGGCATGTAAGTTATTTATATTTTCTGTGGATTACACTTTATTTTATTTCTATTTTTATTTATTGGTTTGGGCTCTGCTAGTAAGGTTGAGGGAGGGAAATTAGATAGAAAAATCGTTAGAAAAGTGGGTGTTGGTGTTCCAAAATGACCAAATCGTTGAGAGTTTAGTTGTGGTTGTCTAGGGAGCGGGGTTTGTCTGGTTTTAGAGCTTAAGGTTGTTCTGGGTTGTCTTTTTGGTTTGTGAGAGCCGGGTTGTTTTTTCTTTGTTCTTCTTCTCTGCCTGCTGTAGATTTCTTATCCACTTTTGTATTTTGTCCCTCTTTTAATACAATTTGTTTCTTAAAAAAAAATAATAATGTTCTAGATTTGTAACCTTTCATTTCTGTAGAAGCTTCAATGAAAAATGATTATCAGATGGGATGTCATGTCTAATGAGAAAGAAAAAGGAGGTTTGGGGTGGGTAGTTTGAGGAAGAAGAATGAGGTATTACTGGCAAAATGGTTGTGGAGATTCCAATGCCCTTTTTTATTCTGTCATTAGAAGAAAATAGGCTGCATGCAAGCACCTGGGATTCCAATATTGGTATTCAATAATTTGGGGTTCAAATTTTAGCCCTGGGAAAGACAATTCTCATGTCATAAACTCGTTTTCTTGTTCTTATCCTAGATTGTACAGATTATGATGCAGCATATGAGTTAACTAGTACCAAGATCAATTTTAGAATCAACTCAAGCTATTAAATTTTACCATGCATCAACACCCATCAACAAACAAGGAATTCACAGTAGGAAATACGCATGAAACTAGTTAACTTTGTTGCCCGCATGATGCTATTTAAAATCCGGAATGTAAGTGGTTCCAAGAATTGTGTAGATTCCTCTAGTGTAGGATGTGTTCAAAGTCTAATGCCAAGTCTTTAAATTCCATATAGGCTCGAGATTATCTTTTTCTAGGCTTCAATGAAAACAAGTTTAGAAACAAGGCAATAAAAGAAGAATTGGCTGGAATATCAACAAGGAAACAAGTACTTGATAGAATAATGGCAATTAAACAGCAAACCTATTAATAATAAAGATAAGGACAAACTTAGCTTTGCACCAAAATTCCAATCGCAGGAAAGTAGGCCGGAAAATTTCTGATAACTGTTTATTTATCAAAGTTCATTGCCTTTGCCCAAGGCACTTACATATATTTATACCCAAAACTAAGATTTAAGACTCCCAAATACAAATAGTCTAAATTCATGCACTAAGACTTTATTACTGGATATATGTTGATGCAGGGCAGCGGCTATAAGCTGCTGTCCAGCGACCGAAACATACCCAAAATACAGAGAATAGAAGGATAAAGTAGTAGAATCAAAGTTGGAACGAAGATAATTGAGTTCTAGGGCAAAATCCCAATAGAAAACTCCATAGACTAAGGTGTGAAATTATTTTCATCAACAAAAACTGCATACAAGAGTCTCTAACTAGCCTATCTATGCTAGAATACAGAAAACCTAATTGACATAGAAAATTAAAAACCTAAACAAGAAATTAAACCAAATCCTAATAAGAATAGGAAAAGAAAACTAATAATTTAAAGTAAATAGAACCCTAGCCCAATTTAAACTACAGAGCTTTGTAGATGCTCCTGCATCAAACTCCCCAGGTTGGAAGAGACTCATCCTCGAGTCTAAACTGTTATCAACGAAGACTCCATGAGAAACTTGAAACTGAATTCTTCCTTTCCAAACAAAGAGGTATTTTGAATATACTCCATGAGAAGCTTGAAACTGAATTCTTCCTTTCCAAACAAAGAGATATTTTGAATATTGAACCACTCTTGAATACTTATGTTTATTTTCTTGCATCAATTCCACCGGATTGTGAAGAATTTGTCTTCGAATTCCAACCTTTTGCTGAAAACTGTCCAAACACAACCTACACTTAAACTGTCTATAGAACTTTGGCCTTGAAATTGAACCTTCCCACTCCAAAGAAATAGATACTTAAAATATTTAATCCTTCTAGAACAATTCAAGTTATCTACACTGTATACAACCTCGCAGCCCAAAAGCTGTTCAATCCAAAAGCCATTAGATTGACACGATCAACAAAGTTCTTGGCAGTCTTCAAATCAAAAGAATCAACTCCAAGAAAATCAATATACTCAGAAGTATCACTAGAAGTCATCTCATCTCTAATGGTTCCTTCAAGACTTTCTTGTATGACCTTGCCTTCAAACTTGTATGGATTGTGTTCCTTCAAAAGTTCAGACCCAACCTTTTCTTGATCCACCATCTTCAAGATTACACTAGATTCATCTTGCTTACTCTTACCATATACATTGTCAAAATCAAAACTTTTCTCAACCTGAAAACAAATTTCACAATCCTCTTCTAAACAACGATCAAATATGGGAAGGATATCTAAATTTACGAAACTAACTAAAGAATTAGAGTGAACCGCTCTTTCCAATCCACCTCGATCACCATCACCATGGTTTCCAGCTTCATGAAAGGGGTTTACCTCTTCTTCAAAGTCATCCTTACGACCATCTTCTGGTATGTCTAAAGGTTGGCGGTTGCGTTCCGGAATTTCCATGTAGGCATCTGCGTGTTCCTGTCATTGGAGGGCTTGCACCGCTCTTGACAACTCTTCCATGATACGCCACATCTCAGCCATCTCTATTTGTTAGGCTTGGTTCCCTCGTCCACGACCTCGAGCACATCCAACCATGGTGTGGAGCAAGGATTAACCTGGATCTGATACCAATTTGATGCAGGGCAGCGGCTATAAGCTGCTGTCCAGCGACCCAAACATACTCAAAATACAAAGAATAGAAGGATAAAGCATTAGAATCGAAGTTGGAATGAAGATAATTGAGTTCTAGGGAAAAATCCCAATAGAAACTCTATAGACTAAAGTCTGAAATTATATTGATCAACAAAAAATGCATACAAAAGTCTCTAACTAGCCTATTTATACTAGAATACAGAAAACCTAATTGACATAGGAAATTAAAAACCTAAACAAGAAATTAAACCAAATCCTAGTAAGAAAAGGAAAAGAAAATAAGTAACTAATAATTTAAAGTAAATAGAACCCTAGTTCAATTGATTCACAGGCCTAAGTAATCTTAGAGAGCTTTGTAGATGCTCCTGCATCACATGTACTAAGACTTTATTACTGGAAACATGCACCAAGACTTTATGACTAGAAAACCTAAAGACACTTATTTAAAGCTTTTAAAGAAAATAAATAGATTGCAGAACTCTAGAAACTCCCAAAGAAATATGAAAAGTCTCTAATGGAGAACTTTAGAAGATGAAGAGCAATTAATCCAGCCACAAAGACATAACTGGATTATGACTACTCTTCTTCCATCTCTTTCTCTCATAAACTCTAAGTGGTTTGACAATGATGTCCCCATCAGATTATCAATGAGCTAGGGTTTGCTAGTCAAAGACTATGCTTTTATTTATCTTCAATCCTGAAATAGTATTGAAAAGTTCCAAAATCATCAATAAATTTCTAAATTTTGTTCCCCCTTGCAAAGGAAGAAAATTGTGTCATCCAGAAACTTCAAACAAGAAATCTCCACTTCTTCTGTTTCAACTACCAAACCCCTTGTCAGATCGACTCCTCATGGGGTAGAAGCTTATGGTTGTGGGGAAGATATACCACTTGTTGGATTTTGAGTGTGTGCTCTGATACCATTGTTGGTTTATAGGTGAAGGGGTTTGGGAAGTATAGGACAATAGTTGAAATGAAAGATTTTATTAGAATGGAGGAGGATAGTACTTAGCTTGGTGTACATAGAACTTGAGGCTATTGGCCACCTTGAGTGGGTTACCTCTTGGCTAATCATCACCCTCTTTAGGTTGGGTAGCTCACTCTGTATCTCCCTTGTGGCTATTGGCCGCCACATTTGATTGTTGTAGCTATTGGCTACTTGAGCTTCTTTCTTAGAAGCTCCACAACATAGATTGGTTTGGGTAGCTTTTTTTGCTCCCATATAGATTGGGAATTCTATTGGTTAACTCCATCATATATGAGTACATTCGTGCATATTTATAGGCATTGTTTGCCGACATCACCGAGTCCACTGACTTGGATTTATTATTCTAGCCACAAGTTTGTAGCTTTCTCTAGATAATTCCACATTCTTCAATCATCTCTTTGTGATTGTTGTCTACCCAACATAGTTCCACTGCCATTAAATTTTTTCTCTAGCTGCTTTCTTGTTGTGATGATTAGTTTTTGGGTAATTTGGGCGGAGAGGAATAAGAGGATTTTCGAGAATCTGAGGGCTGAGGGGACAGGTTTATTTGTGGGAATATTGTTTGTTTTTGGCAATCTCTTCGGGCTTCCATTACCTTACATTTTAAGGATAGCTCTTTCAAATTTGAATAAAGCTGTTTATTAGTTCCTTTAGTTCTTAACTGGTTTTCTGTTGTAATTAAGGTTGTTGATGTTTTAGTTTTGTTGTACTTTAAGGCTTTGTAGACCTCTTCTCTACTGGAGATTGTGTCCATTGTTTTGTACTATTTCCTTCTTTAACTCTGTTTCGTCTACATTTGTTTTGGTAGAAGAAATTCTACTATATATGTCCACACTAATTCTGCCAAAAAAAAAACATAATTTTAGAATTGGCTTTTAACTTGTGCAAGGACTTGGAAAAAAAAGTTGGAGGTGTCTTATGGCATTCCAGAGGGAATGTTTTTGTGCCGGGAACTGACTCAAGTCTCTTAGCTTTTGTAGCATTAGTTTGTTATGTAAGTTTGGCAGCAGGTTTTCAGGACACAATTTGTCCCCTGTTGTAATTTTTCAAGATTACTCAATAAAAGAGAATCCAGTATTCATACAGAATCAATTGATGGGCATCTGTTTAAGGTTTATCTTGCCTATTTTTTGGACCAAGGTTTATGTCGCTTTTATTATCAATTTATTGGTCAATTGTTTTATTTACTTTTAAAGAGAGTAGAGTTACAAATGTTATTATGCAGATTGTTGTTCCTAATCCAGATGTGCGTGGTCGTCAAGAGATATTGGAGCTCTATCTACAGGATAAACCATTGGGTGATGATGTAGACGTTAAAGCTATTGCTCGTGGTACACCAGGATTCAATGGGGCAGGTAGGCTTATTAGCATCTTCATAGAAAATTGTTTCATAAATTTTTAGTCTCTGCTGGCATGAACCTCCCCACTTTCTTATTTCCATTTTTCTTTGTAATCTTGGTCAGATCTTGCAAACTTGGTAAATATTGCTGCCATTAAAGCTGCGGTTGAAGGCGCTGAGAAGTTGACTGCTACACAGTTAGAGTTTGCGAAGGACAGGATCGTTATGGGTACTGAGCGGAAAACAATGTTCATATCTGAAGACTCGAAAAAGGTATGCATATCATTCACAAGGAAGTTGAAGTCCAAAATGCTTACAGTTTGAACGTGCATTGTTATTTACTAAAATAATTACACATCATTCAGCTCACGGCATATCATGAAAGTGGTCATGCAATTGTTGCTTTCAATACCGAGGGGGCACATCCAATTCACAAGGCAACAATTATGCCTCGTGGATCTGCTTTAGGAATGGTCACCCAGCTCCCCTCCAATGATGAGACATCAATTAGCAAGAGGCAGTTATTAGCCCGTCTTGATGTCTGCATGGGAGGAAGAGTGGCAGAAGAGATAATCTTCGGTCAGGATCATATCACCACTGGAGCAAGCAGTGATCTACACACAGCTTCAGAGCTTGCCCACTATATGGTATTTTCTTTATCCAAGTATGTAAATTCCATCTTTTAAGAAATCCAGTATTAATTCCATTAAGGTACTCATGTAAGTAAGTTAATATTCTTCCTATTTAAATTTATGTTTTCCTCGGATAGTCCAAGTTTCCCTTTTGTCTAAGCAATAAAATTGTTGTGTTTGAAGTCATTGTTTGTTCCTCCGCATCTGTTTATTTATTACATATATGCTCTACTTTTGTAATGTTTGTTTCACAATTTCCATTGTTTGGTGACTGAAGAACAAATTATTTCTCGATGTCCATCTTCTGCTAAGACATATACACTTTTATGTTAATCATTTAATGCTATTGTCAACTTTGCGGTTTAAGGTTTCAAGCTGTGGCATGAGCGACACAATTGGGCCAGTTCATATCAAAGATCGACCGAGCCCCGAAATGCAATCTCGTATTGATGCTGAAGTATTTTCTTGGAATCTCGGGTCTTTATTATTAAATTATGATGAAATTAGTTTTGGATCTAAATTGGTTTAAATTGTTCTTCAGGTTGTGAAACTGTTAAGAGAAGCATATGATCGTGTAAAAGCCCTTCTGAAAAAGGTTTGTATTCTATAGGAATAGCCAGCATTCACATTTGGTTTTTGGCAATCATGGACTTCACGGGCTTTTCTTGTTTCACATTTTTCAGCATGAAAAGGCATTACATGCATTGGCAAATGCACTTTTAGAGTATGAAACTCTAAGTGCAGAAGATATTAAGCGTATTCTTCTGCCATATCGGGAAGGAAGACTGCCCGAGGAACAAGAAGATCAACAGGAAGGGGATCTTGTTTTGGTTTAAACTTCATCTCCTCTTCTTTTATGTAATTTAATCCACTGTTGGTGATATTGTACAGTGTATTTGAAGTAATGCGGAGGTGATTACTTATATAACTCTTTCAATGATATCCACTTTTTTGCACCGCCTCAGCTTAGAATGTATCATAAGATGCGTCATAGGAAGTATATCTATTCTGTCTGAAGTCTGATACATCTCTGAATCAACCTCAACTCATGCCCTTTACTGACGTTCTAAGGACGCTAGAAATCATTTGCTATTTGAACAATCATGTATTATTTGAACTTCTACACCTGTATGGGGGGCCAATTTCTAAGAAATATATTGGTTGCTGCTAGAGTGATATTTTGTTCGGTCGCAGAACTGTTTTCATGCTGAATGAAATGATTGAAAAGCTCTCTGCCTACAATGCTCTGTTGTCATTATAATAGAGCGTAAGGTATGAAATTCCTCAATTTATGGACCAACTCCACAACAGAAGAAGAGTACGATTCAGTAAGGACCTTCTTAAAGCCTGAAAAATGGGATCCAACTATTTCACCATTTTTTTGGCATAATTTACTTGGAAACCTTTTCAAAGAGAAAATATCGAGTTTAAGCTTCATTAAACTTGGTGGAATGGTTGGATAATGTTTAAAACTCCCTCCATGGGTGAATTTTATCTCCTCTCTTGTTTAATTTTAGTTCCATGACATCAATCACTTGACCTATAAAACACTTGGTTGAAAGATTTTGTTTTTGAACTAATGAAATTGGTTTAACACTTATGTTGCTATATGTAATACATATGTTTTTATGTTGATGTTGAAATGAATATTTCTGAAGGAAGTTGAGGTTTTATCTCAAAATGAATTGGCAATTGGGTGAGTAGCTAATTCCTTATAAGCCTTTGCAAGGTTTTCTAACATTTCAATGTGAGACATTTTCACCTTCATATTCTCACAATTTTCACAAACCAAAAGTTTCTGTAAAAGAGTGCATGATAAAGAAAAAGTTTAGCTACCGATGCTCGAAATGAGCCTGTAGCTACTGAGACTATTTTTGGTAATCATGATTTCATGCAAGGGTCGGGGAAGCAGTTGGATAGTTCAACTAAGGAAGCTAATGATGCAAAAGAAAAGCATGCTTTTGCTAATGGAAAAAAGAAAGTAGGCAGACCAAAAAAATCTCTCAACAACATCACTGACTCTAAGGTAAATGCAGCCCAAAATGGTGACGTCTTGGGGACTAAGACCAAACTTCATGAGACAGGAGTAGCTGTTTCCAAAACCCCTAGGTTGAAGACTAGAATATCTTACAAGCTGTCTGCTCCAGTTTTGCACCACCATACTTATGTGCATGCACATAATAATAAGGAGGGAAACAGTGCAAACGGAAGTTTGATGAATATGCAGGTTGTGGTGCCTAATGCTGAATCCAGTCTTACATTTGGGCATCAACCCCCCAACATCTCCTTGAGTGCTGGGATAAGGAATCCTAAAGAAGGCGAAGGTGTTCGATCAACAAATAATTTCACCAATGCGGGGAGGGCTTCTTCCAAAGGGGATATATGTTCCATGGTCCCAGAAACTTGCAATGAGTCAAGGCCAATTGATTATATTTGAAATGGGGATGAAACCTCTTGCCATGCCTTCACTCAATCGGGGGAGGTTGTGGGTTTGAATTGATCATCCTGTTTGGTCCTACCATACCCATTATTGCAATCATTATGTTAAACATTTTCTATTGGAATGTAAGGGGTGCGGGTAGAAAGTCTCTGCAAAATGCAGTTAAGGACCATTGTAGGGTCCATGATATTAGTATATGTGTGATGGTCGAGCCCAGGATTAGTGGGGACAATTCATTAAAAGTCCTTAAAAGCTTGGGCTTTCCTAAGTTTGAGCGTGTGGATGCTGCTATGGGTTTTTCTGGAGGTATATGGGTTCTTTGGGATGATATGAGATGCAAGCTTGAAGTGGTGGATTGTTTTTGAACAGGCTATTTCAGCTTTGATCTTTCTTCCTTCTGGTCAAGGTTGGCTCTTCACTATGGTGTATGGAAGTCCGTGTAATACAAAGCGTGAGGCTCTTTGGCAACATTTAGATTCTGTGGCAAAGGCTCATCAATATCCCTGGCTCATTATGGGAGATTTTAACGAATATTTATTTGCCCATGAGAAACATAGTCCTCGGTCGTCGTTTAGGGCTGGTTGTGGAAAATGATGGGGAGAATATGTTTTTTCATTATCTTTTGTTTACAAGATTACACAGGTATATATGTATAAGCTAGGGAAGCTAATATTCACTGGCCAGGTTAAGAACCATTGGCCAGTCTAAGAGCTGTTGGCCAACACACCACAACCTTAACTTTAACCCCTAATTATAGGAAAACTCTAATTACAAGCAACAAGATCAAATCCCCTAAATTAAGGACGTGTAAATCAATCACAGCTAGCAGCCACCAAGCTAACCACAGCTATCAGCTACCAATACTTCCAATACTTCCAATACTCCCCCTCAAGCTGGATCAAGGGGATTAATTGATCCAAGCTTGGAGAGCAAGCGTTGAAACTGAGTGGAAGCAAGAGACTTGGTGAAAACATCAGCAAGTTGATCATGGCTCCGAGTGAATGTGGTTTGAATTACCTTGGACTGAACCTGTTCACGAACATAGTGACAGTCAACTTCAATGTGTTTGGTCCGTTCATGGAACACGGGATTGGAGGCAATATGCATAGCTGCCTGATTGTCACAAAAAAGAGACATAGGTTTGTTGCTCAAAAAACCCAAGTCTGAGATAAGGCTCTTGAGCCAAATGAGTTCAAATGCAGTGGAAGCCATGGCTCTATACTCAGCTTCGGCACTTGAGCGAGCAATTACATTTTGCTTTTTGCTCTTCCATGTCACGATGTTTCCTCCAACAAATGTGCAGTAGCCTGTAGTGGATTTTCTATCAATAGCATTCCCTGCCCAGTCAGCATCGGTGTATGCCATGATTTGAGTATGACCATTGTTCTTCATGATAATTCCACGACCAATGGAGCCCTTGAGGTATCTTAGAATCCTTTTAACAACATTTAAATGAGCCTCAGTGGGTGCATGCATGAATTGGCTTACAAGACTGATGGCGTAAGTTATATTCGGTCTAGTAATGGTGAGATATATAAGCTTACCCACCAGTCTTTGGTAGTAACTTATATCACTGAGAGGCTCTCCTTCCAAGTCCAACTTCAATTTGCTATCAAGAGGTGTACGGGCCGGTTTGCAATCTATCATCTTCACTTCTTGAAGCAAGTCAATCACATACTTCCGTTGACTTAAAAACAGTCCTTTGGGAGAAGTAGCCATTTCAATCCCAAGGAAGTATTTTAACACTCCTAAGTCTTTAATGGCAAATTTCTGATGAAGAGAATGCTTAAGAGTGTTAATTTCTGATGAACAATTAATTTGCCAACTGATCCAGTTCGAACAAACAAGGATGAATCAGCATGACTTATCTTGAAACCAAACTTTTCAAGTACAGAGCTCAGCTTGGCATACCAAGCACGTGGAGATTGTTTCAATCCATAAATGGATTTGTGAAGCTTGCAAACCATACTTGAATTCTGTGCTTGTGGATGACCAGGAGGTAATTGCATGTAAACTTCCTCTTCAAGGTCTCCATGCAAAAAAGCATTTTTTACATCCATTTGGAACAATGGCCACTCATGATTAACTGCAACAGATAACAAAACCCTCACTGTACTCATCTTAGCCACAGGAGCAAATGTCTCCTTATAATCAATTCCAACCGTTTGAGTAAAACAGCGAGCCACCAACCTTGCCTTGTGTCTTTCAATTGAACCATCAGAATTAAATTTAGTTTTGTAGATCCACCTACTGCCTACCACCTTCTTTCCCTTTGGAAGCTGGACTACACTCCAGGTTTTATTTTCATCCAAAGCCTTGAGTTCTTCTTCCATGGCTAGCCTCCAAACATCTTGAAGATTGGCTTCTTGAAAATTCCTTGGTTCACTTTCATTTGACAATTTACTGAGAAAAGCTGCATGGGAGTGAGAGACTTTGGAGTAATTTACAAACTTGTGAATTGGGTACCTTACATTGAACATTACATAGTCTTGTAGCCTTGATGGTGGATGTCTATCTCGAGTTGGATTCCTCCGAGGTTGAGATGGGATCACAGTAGGTTCAGCTCCACTCTCTTCTATAGATGATGTGTCATTGTCATGAGGAACAACTTGTGCTTCGGAGGCTTCAGTTTCATCTCCAATAATCACGTTGTCAATATTGGTTGCATGAGAGTCACTGTTGTGAGGTACTGAATGAACACAATCACTTGTTTCGGCTGGATTTGGTAATGGAAAGAAATCTAGTAAGTGCTCCCCCTGACGATTTTGATCTGCTGGTTTGTTGAAATACGGTTTGATCTCATCAAACCTTACATCTCTTGAGACAAATACCTTCCTGGAACATGGATTGTAACATTTGTAACCTTTTTGAGTGGAGGAGTAACCCATGAAAACACACTTAATTGCCTTGGGATCTAGCTTGTCTCGGTGATGGGATTGGATATGAGCATAACAAGTACATCCAAAAATTCTCAGATGGGAAAGGTTAATTTTTTTGTTTTGCATGACCTCATATGGTGATTTTGAATCCAGAACCCGACTAGGCAGTCTGTTGATGAGGTAGGTAGCTGCAAGAACTCCTTGAGACCAAAACCTCTTAGGCACATTCATTTGTAACATTAGAGCCCTGGTTTTCTCAAGTAGATCCCTATTCTTCCTTTCGGCAATTCCATTTTGCTGAGGAGTACCTACACAACTTGTTTGATGTATAATGCCATGTGTGCTCAAATAGTTAGTCATATTTTTGGATGTATGTTCAGTGCCATTATCAGACCTTAGTATGTGAATTTGAGACGAAAAATGGTTCATGACAAGATTATGAAAATTCTTGAAAGCATCCATGACTTCACTTTTGAATTTTAGGAGGTACAACCAAGTGACTCTTGAAAAATCATCAACAAAGGTAACGTAGTACCTATAACCATCAAAAGACTCTAGAGGTGCAGGTCCCCAAACATCGGAGTGCACCATCTCAAAAAGCTTGCTAGCTCTAGATATGGAAGAATTAAATGGAAGTCTAGTAAATTTTGACAAATGACAGATTTCACATACAAGTGAGGATTTGCATAAGTTAGGGAACAAAGTAGACAAAACAAATTCTGAGGGATGTGCTAGACGTTGGTGCCACAACTGATGTTCTAGATTTGAACTGACTTGGAACCCTTTTGGAACATTAAGGTTCTTTGAAAAATAGTACAGCCCATTTAGGTAGTGACCTTCGCCAATCAGCTTCTTGGTGGCTAGATCCTGAAAAACAACATTGTGAGGGAAGAAAATTGCACGACAGTTGAGAGAATTTGTAATCCTTCCTACGGACAACAATTGAAAAGGAAAGGATGGAACATATAATGATGTGGACTCAACACTATCTGAAATCAGTTTAACTTTCCCTCTACCTAGAACGGGTACACCTCTACCATTTGCTATAGAAACTAGTGATGGTGTAGTGTAGCTTTCAAAATTGTATAGCTTTGAATATTGATTTGTCATGTGATCAGTGGCACCTGAGTCTATAATCCAAAAATCATGAGAATGACTAACATTTAGAGCAGTTGAAAGAGCACACATAATACCTGGAACATCTCCTTGAGGTATACACGATTAGACTCAGCTAAGAATCCTGCAAACTGCCCAAGGAGAGCAGTTTGATTTCCACCAGTCAATACTTCGCCTGTGCTTCCTTTTTTGGTTTGAAGATAGGCTGAGAATTCATTTATCAAGTCAGCCGGATTGGCTGTGAAGTTCGTCAGCCCATCAATTGATGTAGCAGTAGCAGTAGCATGGTTTTTGTTTGTATGTGATCTGGTTTGTGAGCCCTTGTAGTCTCTTGAAGGCTTGTTCTCAAACTTTGGCTTCAAATCAGGGTGTAATATCCAGCATCGATCTATTAGATGTCCAATATTATTGCAGTGTAAGCACTTCAGATCTGGCCTTTTTCCCTTGTACACTCTATCTCCAGATGACTTGTGGTTTGTCACAAAAGCTCTAGCCTCAGACACACTAGATTTGATGTCAACATTCATGACTTTCCTACGTACTTCTTCTTGCTGGATAGTAGTGCAAACACTTGCATTCCTCAGACCTCTTTAACAGTATGGCAGCATCGATAGTATGTGGTCGATACATATTTAGTTCGTTCCACATATTTTTCATTCAACCGAGATGATGAACAAAGGATTTATCACCTTGTTGGAGACTTGCAAGATTCCTCTTAAGTTGGAACACTCGAGCTGCATTGTTTTGATTGTCATACATATCTTTGACTGCCTTCCAAAGAGAAAGAGAGGATTCTGAAAAACTGAAAATTTCAGACAGCTTAGGATCCATGGAGTTAAGGAGCCACGACATGACCAGTTGGTCTTTGCACAGCCATGCTTCATACTCCGGAGACGAATCTTCAGGTGCCTCAATGGTTCCATTAACAAATCCGAGTTTGGATCTTCCTCCAAGGGCAAGAGTTACTGCTCTAGACCATGGAAGATAGTTAAACTCATTTAACAACACAGAGCACAGTCGCTGGTTTGGGTTGACTTCATCTTCTGGAAAACTAGAATGAGGTACTGTGAAGCTTTCAGCTTCAGAGCCAAAAGGATTATCTTCTGCCATTATTGAATAGCATGTACAGAAGAAAGAAAGGTAAAAATGGAGACAGGGCGGTTAAGATTCCTGCTCTGATACCATATGGAAAATGATGGGGAGAATATGTTTTTTCATTATCTTTTGTTTACAAGATTACACAGGTATATATGTATAAGCTAGGGAAGGCTAATATCCACTAGCCAGGTTAAGAACCATTGGCCAGTCTAAGAGCTGTTGGCCAACACACCACAACCTTAACTTTAACCCCTAATTATAGGAAAACTCTAATTACAAACAATAAGATCAAATTCCCTAAATTAAGGACGTGTAAATCAATCACTAAATCAATCACAGGTAGTAGCCACCAAGCTAACCACAGCTATCAGCTACCAATACTTCCAATACTGGTGGTATGAAATTATGGGTGGAAAGAAATAGTCTTGTTGATTTGGGTTATACTGGTGCCAAATTCACTTGGTCTAATAAACGGCACATCGGGGCCTTAATTATGGTGAGACATGACAGAGGACTATGCAACTTTCAATGGAGACTTCTTTTTCCTGAAGCTTGTGTTAGACATCTCGCTAGGGCAAAATCAGACCATTGTCCGTTGCTCCTCCAACTTGATCCAAGTTTTAGGTCCCATCCGCATCTTTTTGAAGCCATGTGGCTTAAGCATGAAGGGTTCTAGCAGTTTGTGGCTAACTTTTGGGGCCAAGAAAATGGGAATTTACTGAATAAAACAGGGGAGCTATCGAAGCAGCTGAAAATTTGGAACTCCAAGGTTTTTGGGCATCTTAAACTTAGAAAAAGGAGAGTCTTGGCTAGAATCACTGGAGTTCAAAAAGTATTATGTGAACAACAAAACCCCTTCCTTGTTAATTTAGAATTTGAGTTGCAAAAGGAATATTCACAAATTCTTGATCAGGAAGAGTTGTTGTAGATGCAAAAATCAAGAGCCAACTGGCACAAAGATGGGGATAGAAATACTAAATTTTTTCACATGACGACGGTGGTTCGACGCAGAAGAAACAAAATTCTTGGTCTCAAAGATGACAATGGCAACTGGGTGACTGATAAAGGGGGCCTGAAAAATATTACTATCAATTATTTTCAAAAGTTGTTCTCTGATGATATGATTTGCACAGGTACTGCTACTCTACCTAATTTTTTTCATGTTGCTGATCAGAGTTTTTTAGATAACTTGTTGGTCCCTGTGAGTAATAGTGAGATTAAAAATAGTATGTTTACAATTGGACCTTATAAAGCTCCTGGTCCGGATGGCTTTGCTGCGTGCCTTTACCAACAGAGCTGGGAAATATATGGTGCTGAGGTGTGTGATTTGGTCAAGCAAGTTTTTACTACTGGAGAAATCCCATATGATCTCACTAGGACTTTAATTGTTCTAGTCCCAAAGTTGACTAGCCCGCTATCTATGGCGCAAATGAGGCCAATTAGTTTGTGTAACGCCCTCTACAAGACCATTTTGAAGATTTTGGTAGTCGGCTAAGACCCCTACTTAAAACTTTGATCAGTCCTAATCAGGCTAGTTTCATCCCTGGAAGACTAATCTCTGACAACATCGTTCTAGCTCAAGAGCTCCTTCATAAATTTAGACACTTCAAAGGGAAGAAAGGTTTTGTTGCTTGGAAAATTGATCTTTCTAAGGCTTATGACAGAGTCAACTAGGGTTTTCTAGAATTTGTGCTTAGAGAAATCAAACTCCCAGTGGCTACAATCAAGATTATTATGCAATGTGTTACCACGGTTCACTTCCAAGTAAATTTGAATGGTGAAGCTAGTCCTTCCTTTACTCCTGAAAGAGGACTGAGACAACGTGACCCCCTCTCCCCTTATTTGTTTGTGTTGTGTCTTGAGAATTATCCCATCTAATTAGTGAGGTTGTTGTAAAAAAGGAGTGGCGAGCAGTCGGTATCTCTAGAACTGGTTCTAAGATTTCCCACCTTTGTTTTGCAGATGATTTACTCCTTTTTGTTGAAGCTAGCATGCGACAGGCAAGAGTGATGAAGAGATGTCTTGATAATTTTTGCCGAGCTTCTGGTCAGGTCGTGAGTTTTGAGAAGTCCCAAATCTTCTGTTCCCCAAGTGTTCCAAATAGCCTGGCTGCAGAGATTAGTAGTATTTGTGAATCTCCTTTGACTTCGAACCTTGGGACATATCTGGGGGTCCCATTAATTCATTCAAGACTAAATAAGGCTACTTATCAAAGTGGTGGATAAAGTGCAGCAAAAGCTTACTGCTTAGAAAGGCAAGTTGCTTAGCTTGCCTGGCAAAGCAACTTTAATTCAATCAGTGACTGCTTCCATTCCTTTGTACACTATGCAAACTGTTCGGCTCCCGGCTAGTACCTATGAGGAATTGGATAAAATAAGCAGGAATTTTTTGTGGGGGAGTAGTGATGATGTTTCGAAGGCTCACCTTGTGAAGTGGGACACAGTTTGTAAAAGCAAAAAGAAAGGCGGTCTGGTCTTAAGCAAACTGATCTAATGAACCAATCTATGTTGGCCAAGGTAGGATGGAGATTATTGCAACACAAGGAGAGCCTCTGGTAAAATGCTCTAATTCAAAAATACCTACAAGGTAATGTTTCTAATATTTTTTGCAATGAAAGGGTAAAGCACTCGCATCCTTCTCCTACATGGCGTGCTATTGAACATGGTGCAGATATTTTGAAAAAAGGAATAAAAATAAGAGTGGGAGAGGGCCTGCACACTTCTTTTTGGACAGATAATTGGGTTGGTGATGGGCCATTGATAAGTCGGTTTGGGAGGGTGCCTCAAGGTAAATTACAATTGAAAGTTTATGACTATCTGTCTCATGGCACTTGGGACCTGGAAAAGCTAAAGGAAGATTACCACTTGAGATGGTAGGTCATATTACGTGTGTACCTGCTGGATTAAGTTGTAAACCAGATATTCCTATTTGGAAGCATACTACCACTGGCTCTTTCAGTGTTAAATCAGCATATATGGCTAATTGTCGGGAGTCGTCGAGTATGGATGTTAGCTGGGTTTTTATATGGAACATTAAGGCTCCCCCCAAAATTAAATATTTCCTTTGGTTGCTGCACCAAGATAAACTCTTAACAAATGATCAAAGAGTTAAAAGGAAGATGACCATGACTGCCAATTGTGATATTTGTGGTGCCCCAATGGAGAATGTAGCTCTTATTGTACGGAATTGCCCAGTGGCAATTTCAGTTTGGCATCAGTCACTTATGCCTATGAATATGAGTTTGCTGCAGGCTGCTGATCTTCATACTTAGGTTGCAAAAAATTTACACAACTCTACAATTTTGGCTTATGGAGTGGAGTGGTCAACCATGTTTGCTTTCACTTGCTGGTTTCTTTGGAAATGGAGGAACAAAAATATTTTTGATCATGGGTTTGTGTTTCCCAACAACCCCAGACACGTCATTCTTATGGCTGCTATAGATTGGACACAGGCCAATATTGAAAAAACTAGAAAACCCACCTGCTCTCTCACTGCTCTCTGTTGGCAATATCCGAATGAAGGAGTGATTAAAATCAATACCGACGGGTGCAGAAAAGGTAAGGATGGACACATTGCTGCTGGGGGTGTACTCAGAGATAGTTCTGGGCAGTGATGAGAGGCTTTGCTGTCAATCTTGGTGTAGGACAAGTCTTGGAAGCTGAGTTATGGGGCATCTATCTTGGACTGAAAATTTCTTGGAATATAGGTTGCAGTGCAGTTGTGCTTGAGTCTGACTTAGCGACCGCAGTACACCTGCTTAACAAAAATGTGCAAGACATTCATCCTCTTACTACTATGTTGTGGGGATGCTAGGATTATATAAACAAAGACTGGGTTTGTTCTATTCATCATGTATATCGTGAGTGCAACATGGTAGCGGATAAACTAGCTGAATTGAGTTCATGTCTTGATTTGGGTTTGTCAACTTTCCAGGACCCTCCTGACAGTATTAGGTCCTTTCTTAGTGAAGATTTACTTAGAATCTGTAGGCCTTGAGCCATTTTTTAATTTCTCTGTTGAACATTAGCTCCGTTTCTTCACCAAAAAAAGAAAAAAGAAAAAATATCATGCGTGGAAAAGTGCGTGCCAATAGACTTCATAACTGGATTAATATATGTTACCAAACCTACATTGAAGTCTTAACTATATGTTACCAAACCTACATGTTTTAGAAATTTAGTCAGCATTGGAGACTCCCATAAATGAGGCAAGAAACAATTATTAAAGGCTAACTAAATTATAATGCATCACATGTCCAGTTCTTGCTAGTCAAACTAAGCTCACACAATTTTTTATTTTTATTTTTTCATCAGAGTTAGTTTCATGATGTCCCGGTGTGAGAAAGGACAGGAAATGGGATTGATCTTATTTTATTTTATTTTATTTTACTAATGAGTAGAGATTAAAAAATAAAAGAAGCAATTTCCAAAGATTAAAAAAAATAGAGAAGGAAAAAAAATTATTAGTGATAAAAAGTGAAAAAAGATCAAAGAAAAATCATTGAAAGGGTTGGTGGGCAGCTTGACGAGGTTGAAGTTGAACACTGCTGGCTTTAGCCAGCGGTACAACGTCAAAACCCAACTACTGAGAGTCCGAGAGAGAAATTAGAAGCACTTCAAACTTCACAAATTGACTTTGCGATCTTCAAAGAGGGGAGAGAGAGAGAGAGAGAGAGAGAGAGAGAGAGAGAGCAATGGAGGCCGTGTAAGTTTTTGGATTTTGAATCAAAGATTTGTTGTTATTGTTGTAAGAATTTTTGTGATTGATTGAAAATTGTTGTTGAAATACAAACAGGGTTGCTTCAGCTCCAGGGAAGGTGTTGTTGACGGGAGGTTACCTGATTTTGGAGAGACCCAATGCAGGCCTTGTTCTCAGCACCAATTCTCGCTTCTTCGCCATTGTCAAGCCACTTTACCACCAGCTCAAGCCTGATAGCTGGGCTTGGGTGCGTCTTTTCTCTCTCTCTCTCTCTCTCTCTCTCTCTCTCTCTCTCTCTCTCTCTCTCACAATCTGATTGAGATGTTTTGGTGTTTCGTCTTTCAGGGTTGGACGGATGTGAAATTGACGTCTCCTCAGCTCTCCAGAGAAAGCATCTACAAACTCTCCCTCAAAAATTTGTCACTTGAATACGTCTCTTCAAGGCAAGTTTCTATAATTTTGATTAAACTTTGTTAAATGATCATTAGTTTTTTTAACAATGCCACCAATCATCAGTTTATATCATCATCATTATAGAAAGATTGACCTGCTTTAAATGTGGTTAATTTGAGTGTTTTTCTTCCTTTGCAAATCATACTTCTGTGGTTAGGTGAATTGTTTAGGGTGTTTCTTACCTTACGTGCTTTAGAATTTCAGTGACTCGAAGAACCCTTTTGTGGAACAAGCGGTGCAATACTGTGTAGCTGCTGCCCGTGCCACAGTTGACAAGAACAAGAAAGATTCATTAGAAAAACTACTTTTGCAAGGTAATGTTTGATTCACTGTATGTTCCCCCATCATTTTTCAAGATAAACAAACTCTCCATCTTTGAAAATTCAACTGGGTTTGTCATGCAGGTCTTGATATCACAATTTTAGGCAGCAATGACTTTTATTCTTATCGGAACCAGGTATCTAACCTCTTTTTATTTCTGTAGTTTTTTATTACTTTGTTGTCTGAATTTTTATTTGACACATATCTCAACTTGGTATACTATGACAGCATCAATATTAAGTTTTCTTGAATCAAATTGTAAATCTTTCTAAATAAAATAATTTAAAAATCTAAAGCATTCAACTTCCAAGAATCAGTTGCTGCTGAAACTTCAAGGATTCTTGTTTTATCATTTTAAATCCAAATTCCTAATTCAAGATGTTGGTGGGTTGTGCACCTCTTAGATTGAAGCCCGTGGTCTGCCTTTGACTCCGGACGCATTGGCTGCATTACCTCCTTTTGCCTCGATTACCTTCAATGCTGAGGAATCAAATGGAGAAAATTGTAAGCCTGAAGTTGCAAAAACTGGATTGGGTTCATCTGCGGCAATGACAACAGCTGTTGTTGCTGCTTTGCTTCATTACCTCAGAGTTGTTGATCTTTCCTCCGTGCTTGAAGATCATCAACATGAAAAATACACTGCAGATCTTGATTTGGTGCATGTTATAGCTCAAACTGCTCATTGCATTGCACAGGGAAAAGTGGGCAGTGGGTTTGATGTTAGTTCTGCAGTTTATGGAAGTCAACGCTATGTCCGCTTTTCACCGGAAGTGCTTTCTTCTGCTCAGGTCTCTCTCTCTCTCTCTCTCTCTCTCTCTCTCTCTCTCTCTCTCTCTCTCTCTCTCTCTCTCTCTCCCCCTCTCTTTCTCTCTCTCTGCTAAAGGATACCATTTGCATCAGACGAATACACCATTGGTCCTGTTTGTCTAATTGGAAAACTGGAGTTTGGTATGTTATAGTTAAGTGTAAAACAAAGCTTATGAAATGGTTACAGGTTACCTGTGGTTACAATAATTTGATGATGAGAGGCTTGCCGCTAAAAAGCAGACAATAATGGGTTGTCCTGTCTGATTTTTAACTGCAAGCCTCTGACCATCCATTAATACCTTCAACTCGTAATTTTAGTGTTTGTATGGTTTCAGGTTGCAGTGAAGGGAACTCCACTACAAGAAGTCATTCTTGAAATCCTGAAAGGAACGTGGGACCATGAGAGGACTAAGTTCTCCTTGCCACCATTGATGACTCTTGTAAGCACGTCGAGATCTATAAATTATTTCTGATTAAACATGCCTGCACTTGTAAATATGATTATGCATGCAAAAGAGTATCATACTGCTTTTTAATCCTCTAAATCAGTCTTATTGATCTGTATTGAGACTTGTCGTAGTCGACTGTAGATTATATTTTTCCTACTTTGTATCCTACCATTTCATATTTGTAAACTTGGGAATCTATCTTGACATTTTTCGCTTTTACTTTTTGTTAATTAAGCTCTTTCTTGTTCTTTAGATTACAAACTTGAGGTTAATCCTTTTTTCTTTCTACAGTTACTTGGAGAACCAGGAACTGGAGGATCATCCACTCCATCAATGGTGGGTGCTGTGAAAAAGTGGCAGAAGGCTGACCCTCAGAAATCCTTGGAAACATGGAGAAAGTTGTCAGAGGCAAATTCAGCACTTGAAACACAACTCAGTACATTGAGCAAATTGGCAGAACAACACTGGGATGAATATGAAAGCTTGATAAAAAGCTGCAGCATTCTCAAATCAGAGAAGGTATTTCTTGGACTCAATTTTTCTCAACAACACGAATTTTTTTATGATAAAAACCTAAACTAAAATGCAGGGCCATTTTGGATTTATTGGATATGTCGTGTTGTGTTGTGTTGTTGTGCCTGGAACAACACGGTATAGATTGTGTCATGCAAGGCCCAGCTTAAACGTGCTATGCTTGTGCCAGTGTAGCCCATTTTACTCCTCTAATCATGTCATCATAAAATTTGGCTTCTTCATATTGTTGTTAATACTTTCCTTACCCTATGACTTCCTTTTGCTTGTATTTCCCAACTTTGATGTTTGAGTCAATTTAAAAAAATGGATGGACAGTGGATACACCAAGCTGCTAAACCAAACCAAGAAGCAATTACTAAAGCATTATTAGGAGCAAGAGATGCTATGCTTCGGATCAGGTATCATATGCATCAGATGGGTGAGGCTGCAGGTGTTCCGGTATGTGCTTTCTTTAACTGGAGTCTTCTTTGGTGTTTAAGATGGAGAATAATACTTGATAAAATATGTTACTTCTTACAGATTCATTTTCTTTCTAGAAAACAAATGTTCTTGACTTGGTACATTTAATTAAACTGTTATTTGATTGCCCATTTTTACTTACACTGCCCATTCACCATCAAGTTGTGGTGGTCATTATTGCGGGAGTTCTGGATTGCCTGGGCGATTCCCAAAGGCTGCTTCGAGCTTTTATGTACTACAATGGATTTGCCGGGTAACCGAAAAAGGGCCAGTGTCCTCTGGGGGTGCCTTGTTCATGCTATATTTTGGAACATTTGGATGGAGCGTAACTGTAGATTTTTTTTAATCATAAGGGGGTGGGACCTGCCGAGCTTTGGGATAGGGTGAAATTTGGGGCCTCTCTGTGGGTTTCTGTCTCTGCAGAGTTTAAGGATTACCATTATTCCACCATCCTGAGAGACTTCAACACTGTTTAAAATAACTACACTGTGTAAGGTCGTCTTATAACTCCTTCCTGAGGGGGTTGTATGGCAGTGGCTCTAGTTTTTTGTTTTTGTTTTTTTTGACTCCGTGGAGTCTGTCTTTTCCTTCTTATATTGTTTTGATGGATTCCTTATGTTCCTTTTTCTCAATACAATGTCTCTATTCCAAAAAAAAAAAAATCAAAAATCAAAAAAAAAAAGTCAGTCACTGTACTTCTCTATTTTGATTCCTACGAAAGCCATAGTTGGTTTTCTCTATCCCCCCAAGTATATTCCGTTTAATTTTATGATCAATGAAGCCTTATGTTATGCATCATGAACGAAACCATTGAAGAAGTTTTAAACTCAGCTTCCTTAGACTTAAGTAGAAATCCCTGCCATTAAGAATCTTCTTCATTTGTGGGACAGGTTCTTGGGATTTCCAAATCCATTCCATGGATTGGGTTTTATAGGAATCAATACAATTCAGTGAACCCCTTTCTAGTTTTTGGGAATGTTGGGAATCATGAATAGTGTCAATGCAAGAAACTGCAAATGTTTGGTTTTTTTTTCCCCAAGCAGGGTATGCCTTACGGCAGAATGATGCAGGACGCGTAGGACCTAAATTTGTTAGTTTCCTAATGTATTTGTTAGTTTCCTAGGTTCTCTAGTTTTCCAAATTCTAGTAGGATTTCCACTTTTCTAGATTTACAGATTTCTAGTTTTAAGTTTCCTATTTTATTTGGGTTATGATTTCTGTTTAATCAAGGGATTTTTATCCTATTATGTCTAGGTTTTAGTTTGCTATAAATACCCCCATGTAGTTTTTTAAAATTCAGATTTGGTTGAGTAAACCTTTTCCTAGAACTCTCTGATTTCGTCCCTTCGATCTATATTTTCTTCTCCTCGATCTCCGATATTCTTCTTTGTTCTACTGTTTCTGCCCTTTATCTCATCTTTTCAATCTATAATTTCTTCTCCTCGATCTCTTGTATTCTTCTATGTTCTATTGTTTAAATGCGTAATCTAACACCTATGGGCTGTACCATCAATTCTTCTGTCGCCTAGCCTTGAGGTGTGCAACAAAAAACTCCTTAAAACACATTGGTGCTGGTACTTAATATATACTAAAGACAATAAGCCATTACTTAGAATTGCAAGAGGGAGCAACCTGATGTCAATCATTTGAACACAAACATGTTGCCAATCATAAATGTTTAACATTCAACCTATCTCTTGTCATTCTAACGAAAGTCATTTATACATCATTCTCCATTTTCTCCCATTACACTAATTTAAAAACTAGGACCAAAAACAATTAGGGGGAAAAATCAGAGATATTCTTTGTGGTGTGTTTACAATGCCACATTATCTCAGCCACTATAGCTGGGGGAAAAACGAAAAATTACCAGTTATATTTATAGTACTTTTCATAATAATTGAAGTTGCTAATCAATGACTATTTAACTAACCCACCATATTTATTTGCATTGTAGACTAGAAACATAAGCAGAGATACAGACATCTCTTAGGTGATGAATAAAACTGGATATAATACACACAATTTTATAGACATACCTGAAGCAGCTTACGTGTTGTGTTGTGAGAGGAGCGAATTAATGGAAGTTGCTGCAAGGTTTTCTCAGTTTAGTGAATGGGAAGGATACAAGTGTTTTATGGACACAATACAAAGGGTACGTGGCACATGGGATTGTAACACCCCCATTTTGTGCAAACCCATTCCCAAGTTCCAAAAATGAAAAATAACATAGCCTAAGCGGTGTCTTTTCTGGGGAACCGACACTTCAAATTTTGAAGTTGAGTAGAGGATAATCTTGTCTTAGCTAATTACCGTTTGACCAAGGAAAAATTAATTAATAATTACAATATTTCTAGTAAATTTGCAATAGCAGAGAGCTTTTCAATTTAATTAACTTTAACGTCCAATTGTCCAACAATCCCCCCCTTTTTTTTAATTGCATTGTTGCCGTTTTGAGTTCACAGACAGAATATTGTCATGCTTGTCTTTTCTTTTTAATTTTTTCTCTGATTGATTTCTTGGCTTCAAAAAATTTCAGATAGAACCAGAATCACAAACTAGTCTTTTGGATGCCACTATGAATATGGAAGGAGTTTTGTTGGCTGGAGTTCCTGGAGCAGGTGGGTTTGATGCCGTATTTGCTGTTACCTTAGGGGATTCTGGAAGCCATGTTGCAAGTTCTTGGAGTTCGTTCAATGTTTTGGCCTTGTTAGTGAGAGAAGATCCTCATGGTGTTTCTTTAGAGAGTGCTGATCCACGAACCAAGGAAATTACTTCATCCATTTCTTCAGTTCACATTGAATAAACTCGTCTTCTTCAAATTTTTTGTGATAAACTAGAACAATTATATACGGAGAAAAAATGTGACTTGCAAGAGGAATTGTATTAGAGTGTGGATAGTAAATCGATTTGTCAATGTTTAAGAGACAAATATGTACGTAAAGCAACCAACTAAATTAGGCTTCCGTTTGTCTTAATTTCCTTGAATAATTGTACAATAAAAGAAGTTACTCAAACAAAATCAATGAGTACCATTTATTTAAACTGTTCAGGAAATCCCTATGCCATCTTCTTGTTCTTTAATTTGCTTTGTTTATATGTTACTGAGATATTCATGTACTTTTAAATCATTAGGCATTGTTATGCTCCTAAGCTGAATTTTTGGTTTAGCCTCATAACAAAGATAAGTAGTTAACCATTGAAAAGCAGAGAAGAAGGGGGTTGTGGCACTTGAATTTGAAGGAATATGATCGCCCCTGAAATATGACCTTTTCATTTAAGCAATTTTTGTTTGCATCCGCTCTTTTGTTATTGTCATGATTTGCAGAGAACTAGAGTTCTTAGAAGAGTGACTTGGATATGATAATAAGTATGCCATTATTGCTTTTTTCATATTCCATTAGCATAATGAATTTATGTTGGAGTCTTTGTCTCATTACTTGTGTATGGAATGGAATCTTTATGCATTTGACTGTCAGCTGAAATCTGGTTGAAGATGGTTTTACGTTTTCCTCTCCATTGAACCAAAAAACCTTCAGTATCCAACCGTATATTTTGCATTTCAATAATATACTAGGAAAGAAACACACAATTGAAAATTGGATGTTCAGATTCACCAGTAGTCTCTACAAGAGCAATTTCCATCTTTAAAATGATGGAACCGGTTTCGATCTCTTACGGTAATTTCCCGTTCATAGATCATAGAAACAAATTTAGTGTACGTGTGACAATCACTACACATCCTGAGATTTCGAACTATTCTTATGGGAGACCCCTGAGATGTATGTATGAGAGCAAAAGCAATTGCTAACTTCTGACTATGGTATTTCAACCTCTCTCTCTTCTCTTCTTCATCTACATCAAGCAATACTTGAGATGTGTCAGCCGAATAGCCTTCGAATCTCAGTTGCCATTCCATCTGGTGTACCATCTTGTAGACGCCGTCGCATTGGTGGTGTGACTGTGAAACAAACTTGTAGACTCTTCTCTTCACCTCTACCAAGCTAATTCCAGGTGTCTGTGTCAAGCCCTTGGAAGCCATTTCTGTTCTTGTTCTAGCCATGTTGTCCCACCTTTGCGCTTGTGCATACATATTTGATAGCACCACATAATCGCTCGGGTTTTGGGAATTCAATTGGAATAGCATGTGAGCTGCAATCTCCCCTATTTCCAGGTTTTTGTGAACTCTGCAAGCGCTAAGAAGGCTTCGCCATATGACGTCGTTTGGCCTAACAGGCATGCTAGTAATGAGCTGCAATGCTTCCTTGAGCATTCCTGCTCTGCCCATAAGGTCTACTAGGCAACCATAGTGTTGAACTGTAGGTTGAATTTTATGTTCGCCTTTCATCCTATTGAAACACCGGAGACCCTCATCTACTAGGCCTGCATGAGTGCAGGCACTTAGGACACCCAAATGAGCAACTGCATCAGGTGTCAAACCTTCCTGGAGCATTGCTGAGAAAAGCTCGAGAGCTTTCCTGCCATGCCCATGGACAGCAAGCCCAGAGATCATCACAGTATAAGATAATTGGTTCTTCTTGTTCATCTTCTGGAATAGACACAACCCTTTCTCTAGGCACCCACATTTAACATACATGTCTATCAAGGAAGTCTGTACTATTACATTGAGTGCACTAATGTTTCTCAACAAAGATCCGTGGCTGCATCTTCCCAAATCAAGTGCACCCAAATGAGTGCAAGCAGAGAGTACACTGACTAATGTGCTTTCTTCAGCCCTCCAACCCTCCCTTCTCATATCCCCAAAAAGCATCAGACACTCACACCACATACCCAAATTAGCATGAGCTGCAATGATGGCACTCCAAGAAGCAACACTCTTTTGATCCATTTGCTCAAAAACAGTACAAGAACGTTCTAGCTCTCCGCATTTTCCGTACATGCTGATCAAACTATTCTGCACAAACACATCATTTTCGAGCCCAAGCTTTAAAATATGACCATGAATTTGCATCCCTTCCTCAATTGCCAGTAACCAAGCACAGGCCTTGAGCAGAACTGGATAAGTGAAATTGTCAGGTTCAACTCCTGTCTCCAGCATTTCACAGTAAAGAAGCAAAGCTTTATCCCAGTTCATAGCCTTCACATGTCCTTTAATCATAGTGTTGCATACAAAGGTTCCAGGTTCATTGATTTGTTGGAAAATTGAGCAGGCATGGTCCATGCTTCCCCAAGCTGATAGAGCAGAAGTGGCCACAAGATTTCCTGCACAAAAAGAATCACAAAAGTGGCCCAACTTGAGAATATGAGCATGAACTTGCTTCAATTCTTCCATGTTCCTGCATCTCTTCAACAGTGACAAGCTTTCTTGCTCCTTCGACCTTGAACTCGTTTCTGGGCATCCTAGTGGAGTTTTGGAAGGTAAAAAGAGATGGGTTTGGTTAAGGACTGGTGCCCCTGTCATCTGGGCATGTTCTCCATGTTAAGCCAATAGATTTTGCCCAACATAGATCCACATTGATACCCTCCAAACAAAGAAAGGCTTCTGGGTCCTCCAATCAAATAGGCATAGAAGCAACAATTATTAAGAATTAGGTGTGCACTAATAATCTTAACTTGTGAAACCCAGTTCGGGATTTTGAGTCCAAAGCGTTTGAATATTTGCAATTGTTTGATTGTTGAGGCAGGAAAAAGAAGTGTGCTGAGTGGACTTCAATCTTACCCATGAGATTGGAAAGAGAAATGCCAACCAGAAAACCTGCGTCAGACCATGGGATAAGTACTTTTTTCGGATAGGATATTAGCTTCAAAACGCAAAGTGGATTTTTCATAAAAAATAAAAAATATATATTTAAAAAATCACACAGTGTATTTAGACTGATCTCACGAAAATATCAAGGGCTGGATTACAATGTTGCAATCCTATGGCTGAAAACAGGCCACATCAGCCACCTAAGTCTTAGTGTTATTTTGACTTCGTTAATCTCTTCTTCTCCAACTTTTTTGTTGCTTCGTTTATTTTTAGGTTTTTTTTAGCAATAAGCCCATTTTAGTATGATATATTATATTACCTATACAGAATCTATTTGGAGGTAAAAACTCAAAACTAGCTATTTGTCATTTTCTAATTTATTTTAGAAAAAATTTAACACACTAAGAACCAATTAGAAAATGTCAAGCGGCTTTGAATTTTTCCCTCCAAATAGGCTCTATATGGGAGCCCTTTATTTTTCATTTGGATAGTCTCCACGTTTCTCGAAAAACTTCACCATCGACAATTGAACAAGAGATGAAATGCTAAAGCAAAGAAGCTATGGAGGTGTTGCACTCAGATTTGGTATTTTTCTTAACACAAAAATCTGATAACATAATGTGGAAAATAGATCTAGAAAGTTGGGACAAAGTAAAATTAGGTGAACACAACCCCCAATATTCAGTAATAAAAGCAAATGTTCTCAGCTGATGCCCCTTTTTCTCATTGTATTGCTGGCTTTGCGTTACCTTTGTGACGGTTGAATGAATCCATCTTTTAACCCTAAAAAAAGAAGGAAAAAAGAAGGAGATCAGGGGGTGATGACTGAAATAAGTTGTTGATTGAGAAGTGATGGACTTGAATTTTGGATCTGCCACAGTCCAACAAATTCTTCAAGGATTTCTAAATTGCCTCTTTCTATTTCTCTGATGAGGTTCTTCTGCTAGCACCATATATGCTTTAATAATAAATAAATAAATAATAATCCGTGGAAATACCATCATCTCATCAACTCCAAATAAACCAATTTCCAATCAAATCACATTTCAAACCCGACCAAAACACAGTTATGCATACACTTGCCAATATGAAAATAATATTCATTTGAAAACAAAGTCCATTCACAACAAGTTCAATGTTGTTCAACTCTGAGAGGGCTCCTTCTCTGGAGTATGCAAAGTGTGGGTACCTATCCGAGAGAATAAACGGTCTTAATTAACAAACGTACCCAACAACGAACTTTAACTCAAAACTTTAGTTCACGGGTCTCGAAGTGTGCACAACCTTTAAGAAGGTTTATAGAGTCATTCTAGTACTTCCCGAAGAATGAGACAATCTCAGAAGACTCATGGTCAACTTCGCGGTCAAACTTTCCATATTGGTCAATTGGGCATGCGGGGCCCACGACCTCCAATTTCCGATCTGAAAGTTCCTACACAATCTTAGTGGTACTGTGAACAACATAATTGAAATTGGAACCGATCGAACGGTCTGAACCTATCTAACCCAGATATCGTATAATAGGCGCAATATCTGTTCATGGACCACGGCCAAAAACTGACCAAAACAAGCCGGAACGAAGTTGAAACCGTTGGTATAATTGGGGGGTTAGAAATTGATCTATAAATCCTCAAAATTAACCCAAACCAAGCACATAAATATGTAGAGCATGATGAGAGTATGTAGTTTCATATGTGGTTTGCCAATTTTGGTCGCCGGAATCGCCGGAAATCATACAAACATTGCCAGTGATGATATAAGGTTTTCGCTCGGTTCCAGTCCGAAATCCCGACCAATCGTAGAGTTTTGAAGGTGAAAATGGGTATGGACATGTAGAGTAGGAAGAGACGAACGTTTTGTGGGTCGTGGCGTCGCCGGCCGTACCGGATGGAGGAGAAAACGTCGGCCAAACAAGTCAGTCTATTTCCCAAAGAAGGAGAGGGTCACGCGAGCGAGGAGAGAGAGAAATTCCACAAAAAGGAATGTGATATGTTACTTAAATTGGAATTTCGCAATATTTACGGTTGTGTCATTGCACTTAAGTAGATTATAACTTCTTTATTTTAAATCGGAATTGAGCATGCCGCCTAGCTGCGAACTCGTATTAATGAGCTTTACGCAATGATGCTACTCAATTCTCCAAGTTCCTTTCCGAACAAAAAGGACTAAAGTGCCCATACTCCCAAGGGAAAACATGTAACTACTCAATGAAATAATTAATTAGAAACAATTTGTTGGGTCAGGGTGTTACAAAAATGTTCCAATTCTTGCCTATGAGTTGCATGTAAAGATTGAGAAATCCAAACACTCTGAAGTTTAGAACTATAATAGAAATCATATAATTTGTATAAGATATATCTAAGTAATAATACAATTGTGTCCATTATCCTTTCTATAGCATTCACCAAATGATCGCTCTCGGTCGGACGAAAGCCTAATATGAAATCTAAAAGGTTTAGGATTTCAAGAAAGCAGAGAAAAGGGAAATATGTCAAGGGCATCAACACTCTTTTATATGTTATAAATGGTTAATGCTTGAACAATAAATCTATTAAAAGGTTAAAGAGCTTTAAAGGGTAAATAAAGTATAATCTTTTATGATAAGTCATTAAAATTCCTCCTCATGCCATACCCCAAGGATAACAATATTGAAAGGTCAAATTGAACAACAATGATAGTTGAAATTGTTATCTCAAACGTAAAGTTTAGAACCTTATAATTTGATAAACGAACTAAAAGTTGTCATATCTATTAAAGAAGTTAATAGATACTTGTTGCAAAACAAGTAAATTGAATGATTACAAACCATAAGTGAATTATCAAACAAAGTGACAATTCAACTGCTTTTATCAGCTCACCACATTTTAAAGTTCCAAGAAGTTGATTGATGGTGTGATACACCAACCACGTAGCAATGGTGAAAGTTAAAAAGTAATTTTCTTGATCATAATGAAATCATATGATGACATTAAGTATGAACTTCAATCAAGGAGCTGGATTATTTATATAAGATGAATAACATACAAGATAAATAATATCTTGAAGAAGCATTTTAGAAATGGTCATATGCTTATCAATAAGTATGCGATCATCCCTAAAAAAAGAATAAAGGCCTAGCAGAAATTACTTGTTTTTCGAGACCCCACTATAAGTTCTATCCATATACGTTCTGATCGCCAACTCATACTATAACTAGACCTAGTTGCATTTATGATATGATCAAGATACTGCAAAATAAGTTGCACTTAATACAAATGTATATCAAGGACAACATTGTAATATCCCAGGATCAAATCCCTAGACAACTAATAAAGCATTTCTTTTGAATTATAAGAACACTGTAACACCCCGACCCCAAATTTTACCCTTATTTAATTATTTAATTATTTAAGGGTATTTTAGTCATATTTTTAACCGGAGAGAGTTTGGGACCGCGACTTGTATTTTTGGATAGGTCGTACTGAGACGAGTTCATAGACACGTAGTGGGCTCGAATCGGAGTTGTAACGAGAGAGATATGATCAAAAGAAACTCAGTGGCACAATCGTAAATATTTCGAAATGGGATTTTTATAAAAATCTGATTTTCTCTTTCTCTCTCTCTCTCTCTCCCGCGCGACCTCTCTCTTTCTCCTCTCTCCCGTTTCGCTGCCGTCGCCTTCCAAGAGGCGCCGGCGCCACCACAGGGCACCACCGGCCACGGGACCGGTGGCGTTCGAACCGCCGTCGTCCCTCCTTCCTTTCCCGACCGTTCCCCGCCGGCGATGTGGCCTGTGCTGGCCGGAAAATGCAGAAAACTGCCGGGAAGTCGTCGAAACTTCAACGTCGTCGATCTCCCTCCTCCGGCCACCATTTCCGTCGACCCAGGTATGGATCTTGAACCTCTCGAGCTGTTCTAGCTGCCTGTTGGTTGGGTTTTGATCGATTCGATCTCTAGATCACTCGATTTTCGAATTGAAAATCGGCCGAAACTTCAGCCGCCGTGATCGGCCATTTTCGGCCACTTTTTGGGGTAGGTCCAAGAACAAAAGTGGCTCCAAATAGGGTGTTTTACCTAGGGTAGGAGTTTGGAGCCGTGGTTTTGAGATTTTCCGGCCAAGCGTTATCGCTTTGGGCACCCACGCGCTACCGGCGCGTGCGGCGGCGCATGGGCACTGTAGAAAAATAGCACTGTGTTCCGATGAGATCCTTAGGTTGTCACGAGTGCGTAGGATTTTGCGGATCTCAATTCGGACGTCGTTTGACTATCGAACGGATAATCGCATATTATGCGTTATCCAGGTTCGATAGGTTGGGACCGTCGGATGGTCCCAAATTTAATATATGTTAATCTAGGTATTTCTAGGATCGTGTAGGAATTCACGGATCGTGAATCGGAACCCCGGATGTTCCGAATAATAATTTTAAAGTTTATATTTTATATTAACCGTCAGATCGTACGATCGTGAGCGATCCGACCGTCCGATCTGAACCAAACTGGCAAGACAAGTGTCCTGTACCTGGTAGAACCCATAGGGACCTTCGGATCAGAAATTGGAGGTCGTGGGTTCCGCAGGTCCGTTTGACCAGGGTTAGAGTAGTTTGACCCTTGGTTGATCGTGAGTCTCCCGGAGTAATCTCACCCTTCCAGGGGGGATTATCGGGAGCTAGACTATTGTGGAGGGTTACACAATATTAGAATTATTATATAAATTATATATGGTTGTACAAGGGTACAACAGAGTCTAGAATGTCAGTTTAGAGTGCTATACGCACTACTGTAAGTACCTCCCCGGATTTTGGATTCACTACAAGTACCACCAAGTGAAAGTTAGGTCCCGCGTGGCGTAGGTTATCCGGCGTTGGGACAGACCCCATACGTGGCGTTGGTTGTACCGGCGTATGGGGAGCTATTGTGATATTGTGTTGAGGTCGCACGTGGCGTAGGTTATCCGACGTGTCGACAGACCCCATACGTGGCGTTGGTTGTACCGGCGTATGGGGAGATTTGTGATATGATATTGAGGTCCCGCGTGGCGTAGGTTATCCGGCGTTGGGACAGGCCCCATACGTGGCGTTGGTTGTACCGGCGTATGGGGAGTTATGTGATATGATGTGCAGGTCTCGCGTGGCGTAGGTTATCCGGAGTTGAGACAGACCCCATACGTGGCGTTGGTTGTACCGGCGTATGGAGAGATATTATGATAGTATGGCATGGTCGCACGTGGCGTAGGTTATCCGGCGTGTTGACAGGCCCCATACGTGGCGTTGGTTGTACCGGCGTATGGGGAGATTATGTGAAATACAGAGAAATGAAATAAGGTATCGCCCAAATGTAGAACTGGGTTTTATGGAAGAACTACGTGTGGCTTGATCCCTCAAGGAGGGTACGTAGGCAGCCTAAGGTTATTAGGCGCAGCCGCAGACTAAATATTAGTCATTTTTGGTATTTGAATTGTTTGGTAATCGGTTAAGAATTATTGGAAGGCCGAAGGCCATTTGTGTGAATTGCATGAAATTATATTGTGCATGCTGCCAGTTGGGAATATTAAATGCGTTTTCATGCAGGTTGAAATTTTGGGAAATGTCCAAATTATAGGGGAGACTCTGCCGAAATTTCGGCAGGAAGTCTCGGTTTTTAGTAAGTGGGCCTGGCATCGGGGTGATGTCAGAAATTCCAAAGGGTTCGTCTCGGATTTTGAGAAAATTCGGGGCGGGTCCTTTCAAACACAAATAGACAAAAGGCAAAATAAGCGAAGAGGGATAGTATTAGAGCATCAGAGTGGAAGCATATACCTGAATGAACTCTAATCGGATCCTAATAGTACGGGAACTAACTCTAGAAAGTCATTCATAATGTGCAGGGATTCAGAGCTTCTAATTTAGAGTAGGATTTCATTTGTTTAATCCCATGCAATTTCTTTTGAGTTGTAATATGTGTTTTGTCTAGGAAATGCCAAAGGGGGAGATTGTTAGTATGAAAATAGTGTTGTCATTTCCTAGACTCTAGCATAGGTTGAAAATTAGTGTGTGAAGAATTGTTACTGGAAGTTTTGGCACAACTCATTCAACCCCATACATCCGAGGCTTGACTTGACCGATATGAGAAACTTGATTTCAGGTAAATCATGACATAATCATGCATTCATTATAGGATTCCTAGTTTGAGTTTTTTGTTTTAATAGATATTGTTTTTCTATTAAAAATTGATTGGTTGGCGTTTTTCAATAAGAATCCATATTCAACTAATATTCATGTTGGAAAACCAATTGTGGTCTTCTTAAGAGTCCAAATTAAGCTAAAAGTTCATAGTTATAATTGAAGTGGGTTTGGTACTCGTGTGCGGTCATCTGACTAGGTATAGGAAGCTTTGATTAAAAGCAGCTTGCATCTCTTTGGTTTCATACGGTTTTTGATATTAGGTTGAGCATATAGAATTCTGAAGCAAAAGTTGTTGTGCACATATTTGAGATAAATCATCAATTGTTCCATGTTTACTTGGTGATTTATCAAACACTTTAATCATTCATATTGCATTCATATGCATGTCGGTGACTCATACAGTTGAGTGCACCAAGACCGTGGTGGCGGTTTTCCTCCGGCGAGCTTGAAGTAATCGTGGCCAGTATTACGTTCAACATAAGGAGTGTCGAAGATCATCCCGTGACAGAAGTTGAGTTACGAAGAAGTCGGTAAACATTATCTAGAATGAGTCTAGGATAAGTGTGTGAGTATTTCTTGTAATCATCGTTCTATAGTGGATTTGAGTTGAACTGAAGAGTCCCGTAGATTTTTCCCAGAGGTGGAGTTTTACCACGTAAAATAATTCTCTGCGTGTTCTTTTATTTTAAGCTTTATACATCTCAGGATTGATAACTAATATCAATCTTGCTTCAAAGGTTGATCATTATTTATTGCAAAAAATTCGAATTAGCTTGTTTAACCTTCTCCAGGCATATATAGATATCCTACATGTATTTTCATGTTTAAAAAAAAAAAATTGAAATTCTATTATATTTTGGAATTTTAATTTTTTTAGGTAAAAATGTTTAGAAAATTAAATCACGAGTGTTGAAATAAAAATAATGTCAAGAAAATTTAACAAGAAAAAAAAATTTAGGGGTTAATCATCCTTAAATAATTTAATAAAGTTGCGGACTCAAATTATGAGTCTACAAGGTTGGAGCAAAAAAATTTTGAGTCCTGAAAATACATGAATAGTTGTATTTTGGAGGGTAAAAATTTGAGTTTAGCCCCAACATGGTTAGAGATGACCTTATCACCTTATTAAAAATTTAAGTAAGAAAAAACGTCATTTTTTTGCTGTTTACTTGGTTGTGGTCTTTGAAGTGATGTTTTTCTTTCAAAATTGTTATGTGCCACAAAATTATGGCTTTATTACTCAGATTTTTTCTTTTGAAAAAAAAAAACTGATATTTTCTTTCAAGTTTTCTCTTTATTAAATAAGGTTACAAGAAAGTTATTAAATTTTTTTAGATAAATTAAAGGAAACATAAAATTTAATATAATTAATAAACGTAAATTTAGAAAACAAAAGATAATATGTAACATACATTAATGACATTTTTTTAAGTGTAAAGAGGATACATGTCATAAGAAAAATGAAAAATTTCTAAAAGAGAAAGTTGCTAACATTTCCTTAAAAAATTGTATAAATTTCACGAAATTCAAAGAGTAAAGTGGTGTAGTCATATTTTTATCATTTTTGATATTTTATTTTATCTCGCTCTCCACGGACAAGTGAGAGAAAGTGAAAAATATCTTGGCCGTGGGGCTGTGTTTCTCACAAAATTACTAGTCGCCTATACGGGCGCGTGGCAATTCAGAAAACCTCTCCCACGAGCCGAACTGTCTTTCTCGTTCGTCATTACTGTGAAACTGTGTAGAGCGATTTTTTTTTTTGGTCATAAAACTGTGTAGAGCGATAAATGCCAGAGCGATACAACTGCAACTGTGGGTCCCTCTCTCTCTCCCTCTCTCTCTCTCATCTTGTGCTTCAAAACCTGCCTTTCTCCTGTCTCTCTCATTACTCTCCCCCCTCCTCTCATGAGCTTTGGTAGATTTGCAGAAGAAGCTTTACCTTTTGCTTAAGCTCAGAAAGCAAAATGCTTCTTAGATTTTAATCCCAGATTCCCTTTCATTTGGTCCCTTTCCAGGTATTTGACTCTCTCTCTCTCTCTCTGTCTCTCTCTCTCTCAAGCTTTTATGTGTTTGTTGGGTTCAAGTAAACAACCTCCAAAAGTAGAATAATTTTTTTTTGCAAGTAAAAAAGTAGAATATATACTCAAAGGGAAATTTATCATTTTCCTTTCTGATTCCTTTTCTTTTTAGATTGGTGAATAATTTATTTCTCTTTGAATCAGTCTTTGCTCTGTGGTTCTAGGGGTGTGCTGGGCTTTTTTCTATTTACAGTTTGTTTGACTCTGATTTTGTCAACTGTTTGAACCACTATAGTAAGATAGTCTGTTTATGGTTCCTACAGCTTTCAAGCTTTAAAAAACTTTTATTATTTCCAAGTTGTACGCCTGGTTTTGACTGTAAATTGATCAAATCTTGATGGTTTTTGTCCGGTTTTGCTTGAAAGTTATCTGTGGACTCTGAAAATGTTGAATGTGGTCTCATTTTTCATTTGGTCCAAATGTTTGATTAGTTTCTGAATTCAAAGGATGACAGTTGGATTGCGGCTGCCCGGAGACTATTACGGGTTCTAAAAGTGGCACATCACCAAAACCTGATACAAGTTATTACTTCAACTTGATTTTGCTGATATTAGTAGCTGTGCATCTTTTTGAGATTGTAGCATTTGTGGTGTTGTATTATGTTAGAAGGAAACCAAAGCTTTTTATTTGGATTATCTTAGATTGTAGCACAGTTATTACTTATATGGTGTTTTTCATTTCGAAGAAGTCATATTTTCAGACCATTATTGAGGATAGAGGAATTTGGTACCGTAGAGAAGTAAATGGAGCAAAAGGAGGGAGAGAGCTGGAGGGAATTGGTGAGGAAGATGCTCCCACCAGGTGCTTCAATCCCTGAAGATGCTTCTGATCTTGATTACTCTATAGCTATGGAGTATGTAGGCCCTCCTGTCTCTTATGATGTCCCTAGGGTTGAACCCCTTGATGTTAGTTCACGTGCAATCCCAACTGCAGAACCTCTATCTGAATCACAAAGATCAGTTACCAATATGGGTCCTCCAGTTATCGAACCGATTCCTCTGCCCGTGTCTCGCATTGCTGGTGTCACAAGCTCCCCTACTCAAAGTCCAAGGGTATCAGGAAGCTCAGAGTCTGTAGTGTCTGTCTTGCAAAACCCTGATTTTTCTTCAGCCTCACCTTCAGCTTCTCCAGGTTCAGTCCATAATCCTCCAGGCATCCATCCCAAACAAGTTTCCAATGAAGTAAAGCGAGCTCCAGTTGTCACTTTTAATACGGTTGATAGGTCTCAGAGGAAAGAGGTTGATGTAGAGCAGCCAGTTTTTACCGCTTATGTTGGGGTTTCTAAGGAGAAAAAGAAGAAAAAAAGTAGAGTTTGTTATCGGTGCCGAAAAGCAAAGTGGGAAACGAAAGAGTCATGCCTGGTTTGTGATGCTAAGTATTGCAGCAATTGTGTGCTTAGGGCAATGGGTTCAATGCCTGAAGGGCGTAAGTGTGTGACCTGCATTGGTGAGCCGATTGATGAATCAAAGCGGTTAAAATTGGGTAAACAGTCGAGGCTATTGTCCAGATTGCTCAGTCCATTGGAAGTCAAGCAGATAATGAAAGCAGAAAAAGAATGTTCTGCCAATCAGCTTCGACCAGAGCAGCTGATAGTGAATGGGTTCCCTCTAAAGCCAGAAGAGATGGCTGAATTACTTGGTTGCCCTTTACCTCCGCGGAAATTGAAGCCTGGCAGATACTGGTATGATAAAGAATCTGGTCTATGGGGAAAGGTGAGTGCATATTTAACATGCTTGTCCAATTTCTGAAAAGAAAAGAAAAGGCTTTTATGAATTCCCTTGATCATCTCAACTTGTTTATTGGGCAGGAGGGAGAAAAACCAGATAGAATCATAAGTTCAAACTTAAATTTCACTGGGAAACTTAGCCCAGATGCAAGCAATGGGAACACTGAGGTTTACATCAATGGTCGAGAAATTACAAAACTTGAATTGAGGGTGCTAAGGGTAAGACCTGTGACTTGTTAATGGTAATGTATCTTATTATTTCTTTTGTATGTCATGATATGTAACTTATAGGCTTGTGGTAAGCCACTAGGTTATGGTGGATTGCCCTTTAGTTGATGGTTTTATGAATCTGGTATTCCATTTCAGATTAGTGTGCTTCTTCTTTACTTCTTTTGATAATCTGGTCATATGTTCTCTTTATGTAAGGCTCATCACCATGCATATAGGACTTACATCACATAGCAGCAGTACATTTTTGTGCATTAACGAGGTTAAAACCAACAGGAAGTAACAGCTGATGCAAAAGTATAATAAGCAATGAGAGCAGGAATGTAACTTTTCAATGGAAGTTAAAAGGTTTCTTGTACATAATAACTTGGTGTACATTATCCAAATCAGGGACACAGTTCACATTTCATAAATGCCACGCTGAAGAGCACTGCTGTCATTATGTATATGGGTTCTTTACTTGTTTGTTATTATTGGACTATCACTTCAAATTGATTTTTGAGGGACATCATCTTAAGTTTTAACATGATAAGTGCCCCTCTAATACTGTGTCTGTATTTATTGGCCTTGGTTGCAATTAATTTAATGCCTTTACTTTTGTACTTCTTTACACTGTCAGGTAGCAAATGTGCAATGTCCACGTGACACCCATTTTTGGGTCTATGATGATGGACGCTATGAGGAAGAAGGTCAGAATAATATCAGAGGAAATATTTGGGAGAAGGTATGTACTGGAAAACTCAGTTAGATTTCGCTGACCCTGTATTGGTTATGGCTCTCTTTATGAAGCATGTTTATTTGCTTTTTGCTAGACAGGCAACAACTCGTTTTGTCTGTAGCCTGTTCTCTTTGCCTGTGCCTCATGGTCAACCTCAAGGACCAAGAGATGAGGCTAGCAATTATACTACTGTTCCAAATTATTTGGAGCAGAAAAAAATTCAGAAGCTTCTCCTTCTTGGACTTCACGGATCTGGAACCAGCACTATCTTTAAACAGGTGCAGCCTCTTATGTAAAAGCTTCAATTGGGATGTGGATTGTAGAAATTTGCTTATTATGGTTGTTTATTTATTATTATTTTTTAAGTTGGTAGAGTGGGAGCCCTAGAAGTAAAAGAAGAGATGTGATGTGTTTTTCTAAAGCCCTAGAGTGAGAGCAGTGGGAGTTTTTTTTTTTCCTTAAGAATAGATGTGTTTCTTTTGTGGTTTTCTAGTCTTGTATAAGTCAGTGGTTTAGATGATGAAACTTGCTGCCATTCTAGAGAATAGATAGGTGCATATGTTGTTTCATCTAGCCACAAACATGAACATGTGAAGAGAAGAATTGTCACAGATTAGACAGAAAAAATCACCTTGAAGGTTTGGATTGAGAGGAGAGTTCATATAGTTGACTTGATTTCTAAGCTGAGTGTTATTGTTTTGCATGTGTTTGTTGGTTTCATAAACAATGAAGTGTACAACTAACTAGAAAGCTAAACGGAACAGAAGCTTATGAATTGCTTGCTTGGGTCTGGTATGAAAAAAGTAGTGAGCAATTGAGTTAGCAGTGGAACTCTTCTTGCAAATGTTATCACTTTCCTATTTCGCAATTTTCTCCAGATGCTTGAACCTTCTTGTAGGCAATTTTTTATATTTGTTTGTTGCTTTGTTGCCTCAGGTAATAAGGGTAATTGAAATTCGGGGATGGGGATTTCATTAGTTGTACTAACTAATGTACATTTAGTGACAGATGTGGCTCATGTGCGTGGCTGGAACAGTTGCAAGTATTACCTTCCATGCTTTCCATTTTATGAACAAATAAATAAAAGAACCTCATCTTATACGTATATTCCCCATTTGAGACGCATATTATACATAGA
Source organism: Prunus persica (assembly GCF_000346465.2). Taxonomy (NCBI): domain Eukaryota; kingdom Viridiplantae; phylum Streptophyta; class Magnoliopsida; order Rosales; family Rosaceae; genus Prunus; species Prunus persica. The sequence goes on along the minus strand of NC_034013.1, from coordinate 2,960,175 downwards.
TCAAGCGGAAAATGTACGGTACCATGAAACTGCCGAGCATCTTCTGTAAGCTGTGCCCTGTGTTTAGGAAAGAGAGTTTAGCTCATTGAGGTTTAGTCCCTTATGTTTTGTAACTGAAACTGTAAAGTAATCTCAAATTTGACGTGCATTTGTTTGACACATTTTTCTGCTGTCCATGAGTGCCATTTGAAATAAAACTTAATATAAAGTCTCTCTCTAGATCTTTTTATTGCTAAGTTTTATTACTGCTATTAGTGACAATTGTTCTGTGGCAATTGGGTAGGCCAAGTTCTTGTATGGGAACAAGTTTACTGCAGAAGAACTGCAGGATATAAAGTTGATGATTCAGAGTAACATGTACAAATATCTAAGCATTCTGCTTGATGGACGGGAGCGCTTTGAAGAGGAGGCTTTGTCGAGGATGGAAGGACATGGTTCTCATGATCAAAACACTAAAGCAGGTACTTTCGCAATTACACTGTGCCTTTGTCTAGCATTCTGCTTCATGGTATGAATTTTCAATCTTCACTCAAAGTTCTGCTAATGGATTGCATCAGTATAAATAAGCTATGTCAATAATTGTAATGTCTATTGCACCGCAATGTGGTGGAAACTTGTGTATGCATGAATGGTTTTGAGTTTTGAGAACTCAGCAACAATGGGGGCGAAATGGCAAGGAGCTCCTGAAAACTAGGATGTGATTATATTAACCTTGGAGTTTTCCTTTGCATGTATGCCTGTTGCAAATTCACACACATCGGAAATTACTGAAGTGAGTACTGTCAAACTTTTGTGATGAGTTGTCGTGTCAGACGTTTGTGATGAGTCACGGTGTCAAACTTTTATGATGAGTCATGGTGCCCATCTGTACTTTTCTTTGCAAATCACTCAATAGAATTTATTTTCCCGAAAAGAATTCAATGAGGAAATTGGAGCTTTTGGCTGATTCCAGGATTGTGGAGCGAGGTTTGTTTTCCTGTCCTTGGGAATTCATTTCTCATTACATCAAGTTGTGGGGAATGGCTCTAGTAAACGTCTTGCTTTGCTTTCCTCTACATCTGTTTCATGGGACTTGACCTTTAGGCATAACCTTAATGTGGGAGAATTCTTAAATTTTATTAATCTGTTGTCTTGCCTCAACAATTTTCCTGATGTAGAACAAGTAAGAACTCAGAAGTTAGGGAGGGATTATAGAAGAGAAGAGAAATTAGGGTTCAAGAGAGTAGAAATAGAGTGAAGGTAAGAGAATAACAAGACAGTATGAGAAGAGTAGAAGGAGAGAGAGGATTATAAATAAGAAGAAGAGAATGAGAGATTAGGGTTTAGAAGACCAAGAAATAATTCCGGGTGAAAACCTGTTTATTCAATCATTCAGGGAGCTAATTCAGGGAGAATTCTGCATTATCCTTTCTCCTCCCTTGTTGGGGGAATGCTGCTTCACATGTTTGGTGATGAGGACATCTTTGTCAAACCCATTAGGGTAGGGTTTACAAAAGAAAGAGATGGAAGAGGAAGTCATTTAATTTGGTCTTGAAATCTGGCAATTTTTTATTCCTGCGATTAGTTTCTAACTTATTCTCTTAGTAATGACTGTTTCATCTTAAAGAGGATAATCTGTTGCACGGGTGATAAAATAAAAGGTTTTAGTCACAATTTATTCAGGCTAAATAAGATAATCTTTCTGAATAAGAGGGATGTTTATTAACCCAGTTGTGAAATGGAGAAGCTTTTCTTTCCTGCACTATGGTAAATTCAGTATGTGATATTTGATTGAATTCTTATTTCAGGTGGTGAGATTGACCTCGATGAAACTACTCAATGTGTCTACTCCATCAACCCGAGATTGAAGCATTTCTCTGATTGGCTTCTAGACATTATTGCTACTGGAGATTTAGATGCATTCTTCCCTGCTGCAACACGTGAGTATGCTCCATTAGTTGAAGAGGTATGGAAGGATCCTGCTATTCAGGAAACATATAAAAGAAGAGATGAGCTTCATTTCCTCCCAGATGTTGCAGAGTACTTTCTAAGCCAGGTAAACCATCTTTAACTTGTGTGGTAATCCAAATTTTGGTGTTGTACAAATCTTGTTTGTCCCATTGTTTGAGCCATGTATTTCACCATCTTGTTTTTCAATTTGTGTTAAGCAATACAACTGTCTGTTGTATAATTTTGTTTGTTGGACAGATGGGGCTTCAAGGAAGATTTTTGAGAAATGTGTGAAGGAAAATCTCAAAAGATAATTGTAACAAACATAATATAATGGTTTATTTCTTGCAAATCAAACTGCTTCCTCTAACTAAGAATCACCTGGCACGCTCAACTACTTCCTATTTACACGGATATGTCACCACGCGCTCAAGCCACATGCCCACTAATGCCCGCATGCCACACAGCATGCACATAACAAAATGTCATCAATGCGGTGCTAAATTTAACATGATTTTGAAATAAGATTTTAAGTAATTGAAGAGCTGTGAGTCATCTTCACCTAGGAATCTCTGTAGATTGAAATAGTGGGTATTAGAACCAATCTTCTTGCATTGAGTGTTATCTCAGCATGTTATAGATTAATAACCTTAATTAAAAAAAATCTTCTGATGGTAATATCTTGCATTATTATTTAGTTGTTTTAATGAGATTGATACTAGTGAGTTATTAAGAATTTTCTTTCGAACTGGACCATGTTGTCAGCTATTTATGGATCTTTTTTAGAGGCTATTAGTTGTTTTATATTCTTCTCCTACCTATTCTTTTTTCTTAATAGCTTGCCGATTAGTATAAGTGTTAGAAGTTTAACCAACATGGTTTTATTTCTTCAGGCTGTTGAGGTATCTGGCAATGAGTATGAACCTTCAGAACGAGACATACTATATGCCGAAGGGGTCACTCAAGGAAATGGATTGGCTTTCATAGAATTTTCTCTGGATGATCGAAGTCCGATGTCTGAAACCTACACAGAAAATCTTGAAGCTCCGCCCCCACCTCTAACCAAGTAAGGCTATTAGCAGTTCTGTGTGTGATCATATATGAAGCTCCTGGCTTGCCCTATGTGATATGGCATGTCTTGAGTTTACAACACTGTAGTAGGGTGCTCAATTGGGCTTGAACCTTTCTCATTTCCTTATCTCATTGAGTGTTGAGTGGCACTATTGCCTTTGCCACCCACCCAAATACTCTCTCTCTCTCTCACTCTCTCCCCCCTGCCCACCCTGCCCCTGCCCTGAATAATGGCAGCCTTTCAAATAAATACAGTTATTCTCTCATCCGGATGTCCGTACGTTATTACCGTGCTGATGTCATTGTAAACAGGGAGGAAAGCAGGGAGGGGTAGTAGAAAATACATAGCGTCTGCACGGTAATAATGTCCGCATGAGAAAATCTGCAAGTTTTTTTTTTTTTTTTTTGAAAAATAAAACTAAAACTAAGGTTAGGGTTTAGCTGTATTTTGAGAATGTTAGTAGGTGGCTGCAACAGAAATTGTCAAAAAGAAAGGGCTAGGAAAAGTAGGTGTGTGGAGAAAATATTTGATATTTTGGTAGGATTGAACTTAGGATGAAGATTCGAACTAACAAACAGTAAGGGCTGCTCAAACCATCATTTTTCTCCTTACATGAAGATTTGAACTTGGGATTTCTACCCTCACTCCCGCCCATCACATGCCTCTTGACCTAAAGCTCATGGCCTACCACCTAAATCCACCGGTTCTCTTTTTATTGGTTACAGTGTACAATTATTGAAACTTAGTTAATGCAGTGACTCCATTACATCACATATATAAACTCTGATTTTTTTGTCTATTAGTGATGTTTAATATACAATCTTAGTTTTATGAACTTTCTGTATTGGATATCACAGATACCAACTTATAAGAGTAAATGCCAAGGGAATGAATGAAGGGTGCAAGTGGGTAGAAATGTTTGAAGATGTACGTGTGGTAGTGTTTTGTGTTGCTCTTAGTGATTATGATCAGATGTGGGTTGCCCCAGACAACAGTGGCAGCGGCACATTACTTCAAAATAAGATGATACAAAGCAAGGAGCTCTTTGAGACTATGGTCAGGCACCCTTGCTTTAAAGATACCCCTTTTGTATTAATCCTAAACAAGTATGATCTCTTTGAGGACAAGGTAAATCAGGCGCCTTTAAGCACTTGCGAATGGTTCAATGATTTTAGTCCTGTGAAGCCCCATCACAATAACCAGTCACTGGCCCATCAAGCTTACTTCTATGTTGCAATGAAGTTCAAAGATCTTTATGCTTCCATCACAAGTCGAAAGCTTTTTGTGTGGCAAGCTCGGGCAAGGGAACGAGTGACTATTGACGAGGCATTCAAGTACATACGGGAGGTTCTTAAGTGGGATGAGGAGAAGGAGGAGACCTACTATGGTGGACCAGAGGATTCTTTTTACAGTACAGACATGAGTTCCTCACCATATGTAAGGCAGGAGTGATGTGGCTTAGGATCTTCTTTGTATTTACTTTTTAATTAAAGTGAAGAGCGAGGGAAATTTGTAACATGCTCTGTGGTATTTTCATCCAAATAAAGTATATTTTATTTTTGGGAACATCAATTATAAATTATAATGACATTGAGCATGCATGTGGTTGTTTTTGGGTCTATAATGTCTCAGGAAATGCTTGTTTAAATTGTGGAATCTGGAACTATGCCTTGAAAGGTTTAAAGGGTAACCTCCCTTACCAATTTTAGCATCAATAATTTGCTCTTCTTTCTTGTTTCTATTATTTAACAGAAAATATAATTGGACAAGGATTCTACCACAAGCAACAAAAGAAAATTTATAGGGAGCTTCACTTTTATGGATTCGGATCCTTCTGCTTTGATTCTCTCTACTGGTATGTGCTTGGCTTTTAATTTAGACATGCCACCTCATTTTAAAAATACCTATTGTAAGAAAACATGCTGGATAATTTCAAAAGAAAAAACCCTGGAGAATAAATGAATAGTAAGGATGTCAATTTCATCTCTCAAGTCCTCTTTGAATTATAAACTAAAACAAAGATTTAAGTGAGAAATTCGGGTGACTTAGATGGTGCTCAAATGAATACTCTGGTAACCATAGCTATTTGTTTATATATTTAAGGGTAATTATCAATTAACTACTACGAAGTTGTTCGTGTTTTAGAGTTCGACACAAGTAGTTTTTTTCGACTCAGTAGCATCTGTAATGTTTAATTTCGTACCAATTTCATATATTCGTTAGTCAATCCATCAGGACCTCTGTTAAAAACTGATGTGAATCCATCCAGTGGGCCCCGTACTTAACAATTCCTGCCAAAATGTTGATGTGATCAGTTATCCACCCTTTCAGCTACCATGTGACCTTACAAATTTATTAAAATTTCAACAAAAAAATTCAAAAACCAACCCCCAAAAATTTGAATAGAGGTCCTGACGGATTGACTAATGAATATATAAAATTGATACAAGATTAAACGTTACGAATGCGACTAAGACAAAAAAATCTTGCTGTATCAAACTCTAAAATACGGACAACTTCGTAGTAGTTAACTAATAATTACCCTAATTCATCAAATAAGCTGCCTTTTCTCTGACAAACCAGACCTCGACCCTTGATTTGAGGTTAATTCTTCTGCACACACTTCTTTTGAAAACTTCTATTTGTGTGCATAAGTTTCAAAATGTAGCTAAACGTCGAATCAACCCTTTTGCCTTTCTGCGGTGACACACTGCCGGAAATCCACCTCATGATGCTTTTCCAAAGTCAGTTTTATACAATTTTACTTGGCCTTGGACTAGGCTGAGGAACAAATTATGGAGTTCGAACTTAAGTCGAATTGTCATGAGTTTTGGCCTTGGATGCAGTTATGATTATTGGGCCGACATCTTGGGCCATACATTATTGTAGTTGGGCTTTTATTTAGTATGAGAGCATCATGGTAGGTCGAGCCCAACTTGTAACAAATGTGAGTTTTTTGGACTTGGCTTTCAGTACAAACTTGGTTTTGGGCTCGGTTATCATGCACAAATTTTGAACCTATCAGGCTTTTAGGGCATGTCCGGTAACGTTTTCAGAGAATGTTTTCTTAGATATTTTCAGAGAATGAAAACAAAAAAACGAATTTTCATTTTCAGGAAATGAAAATGCGTCTGGGATAGATTAATTAGAAAATATCTTTATAATACAAAAAGAATGAAAACGTGTATGGTAATACAATTTGAAATAATAATATATGAGTTATTTTTATGGAAATGTTTGACATGAGAATGAAAACAACTTTTTTCTGTTTTCTACAGGTACACATGAACTTGTTTTCATTTTATGAAAACATTCTTAGTGTTTTCTATTTTTGGGGCACCGAACATGTTTTTGCCTTATTTTTATTCTCTGAAAATGAAAACATCCCCTTAAAATGCTACCGAACGGGGCCTTATATTCCAGATTAGCTTCTTCCAAGTGGGTCCCGAGAGGAAATTTTTTAGGTATAAAACATAATTGAGTAGGAACCATTAGCTAAAAGAGCATTTACTTCTATTTGTAAGATTTTTCATTCTTTTTCTATAAAAAATATATATATTGGCAAGTTTTAATGCCCGTTTGGCATTCTTTATTTGTGGTGATAAGTGATTTTTTAAAATTTTTGGGAAGCTAGGCCTGTTTAATAAACTATGAAAAAATCACTTATTAATAAAAATTACTGTGAGAGAAAGTTATAAGGGAAATCAGCTAGGTGCTTTCATTTTTTGATTATGCAGGAATCAGTTTCTAAGAGGCGCTGGGTTTAATGAAATTTACAAACTTCCAAAAATACCCCAATCTATTTCATGCAATCTCTTCTCTTCGCGTGTTTTCACCTTCGCATCCCTTTGCTTCTTCACGCCATCTCTTTCACAGAGTTTTCTTTCTCTTGAATCTCTTCTATTCTTCCTATTATTTTATTCTTGTTGAATCAATTGAAGAACACTCCTAATAAGCCACAAGACTCAAATAAGAGGTATATTATTTTTATTTCTTCTCAATTTGATTCTTTCCTCATTCTCTTTAATCTCTATGGTTTTAACTATAAATTTCATTCTTCACTCTCTCTTTAATTTCTAGGGTTTTAACTTCAATAGTTGTTGCTGTTGGTTTTTATTTGTTTACTTCTTTTTTTTCCCATTCTTGTTTTTGTTTCTTTGTTTCTTTGACATAATATTTATTTTTAATGGAATATATATATATATATGTATATGTGTGTGTGTGTGTGCAAGTGAAAGTGTTTTCCTTTTATCAAACACTTTAACACAAAAGTCATTTCAACATAATGCCCTTTTTATACACAACTCACATTACTTTCACAAGAAAATTTACCAAACACTTAGAAACTGATTATTGTACTAACAACACTTTTAACAAATAATTTACCAAACGCCAAACTGCTTTCTCTCACAGCTAATTTATCACACAATAAATTTGACAGCTATTATTTTCACAGCACAACAATGCCAAACTGACCCATAATCATTGACTTTTTTTTTAACAAGGTGGCATGTCTGAAATCATAGAAAAAAAATCAGAGCAAAGGATACTAGGATTTGCTTGACTTTTAATATAAGACTGCCACATCAACATAATAAAATCTAAAGGTTAAAACAACTGCAACATCACCTACAACAATAAAAATAAAATTACATTCTTGCCAAACAGACAGAAGCTAAGTCGTTGGTGTTCTTCTTCTTCTTCTTCAGAAATCAGATTCAACTAATCGCAGTTCTAAAACTCAAAAACACCAATTTTATTTCAGCCATCAAAGAAAAATACCCCTTTTATTTTCAATCCCAATCTAAGTGGTTCACAACAATCAATAATCCACATATTTTGAGCACCAAAAATACAGTGGCTTTCTATCTTAATTGAGTCTTACGATTAAATTGGGTTTAAATGGAGTAGGCTTTGTTACTTATGATATTTTTTTTGTTGGACAAATGCTTCTGATTACTGTGAGCGCCAAAATACTAATTGAAAAATATGTCCAACACGAACATGCGTACGTCGTCTTTCTCGTTCTATCTCTTCGCCTTTTGATTTCAAATCCGACTAGAAACTCTCTCAATTAACAATGAAGGAAGAAGAAGGAAAAAAAAACTGCTAGGTACGTTAAGTTTAGGGTTTTTTTTTTTTTTTTCCTTTTTAACTAGGAGTAAATTGGCTTTCTATTTTAAGGATGATGTGTCCAATTTAAATTCCTTAAATTAAATTTTAATAAGATGACATCTAAAAAATAAAAATAAAGTAAATTATGACAGAAAAAATTAAAATAAAGGATCCGGATCCAAACCAATAAAACGTGTTTTAAAAGATCCCATTTAATACCATTGTGCCACCGCCTTTAAAGCCCAATATTCTTTATTAAAAAAAAAACTCAATGCATCAAAAAACCCATGTAATATTAACCTCTTTTGCATGGAATAAAATAATTAAAACAACCCAACAACCAATCCAGTGCTCATAAAAAAAAAAACCCAAAAGAAAACACACTAATTTGTCTTTTCTTCTATGATGGTGAGTGTGGCTGAGAATAGTGGTAAGGGATACGGGTTTAGAGCACTTGCATTTACTTAGCTATGGTAAAGGGAAATGGCAAGTAAGGATAAATATTATTCACGTGAATAGTGATTATCTTATTCTTTTTAATTTTGCTTTACCATTCATTATCATGGTAAATAAAGACAAGCACTATTTACATGAGATATGCGGAAAGGAATTTGTATGAAATTTTGGTATAGAAAGTGAAGAACATGACTAGGTATTTATAGAAAAAATTTTCTGAATTTTTGAATTTTTTCATCTTTTTTTCATTTTTCATTTTTGTATTTATATTGGTTGTTGACGTCAGCATGAGCAGTGGCAGTTTCAGGATTCAAAAGCCGGTTGGGCAAAACTAACATACTAAACTCGACAATACGAGTGAAAGTGAATTTCATTAATAAACATAAAAAGATGTACCTAGTGTTCACCCGTTTTTGATTTGTTCCTGTGATGATAGGGTAAAGTTCTCAATTGTCTCGAAAACCATTGACTGGTCAACAAGTCTCTTTTGTGTGCGAGCGTGCTACGACTTGCAATAAAAATCCTAGCAGACTTCTTTAAAAATGGATAACTTGCACCCCAAGTTACTGATTTCTAAACAAGCGATTACGAATTTGGGTGAGGAATATCTCCCAAATAAGTTCTTTTCTTGCCTCAGACTGGTGAGGACTTCACAATTTTTCACAGTACAAAACTGGTAGTTCTGGCCAGAATAAATAACAAGAAAGTAAACTGTTTCAAACAGAACTACCTTTTACAAGACTCAGAAAGGGAAAGACCAACTCTAAAAAAGAGAAAAAAGCATTGGACTTTAATTTCTGCCTGGATAGCTACTTTTGATCCAGGCTGGATTGGACGTATCTGTGATGGATTGGACCATCGACACCTTCAACTGACAAGTTTCAGCTATAAATTGATACCAATGTTCGAGTTTGGCAGAGCTTTAATCTATTTCAAGCCCAACGGGCAAAATTAGAACTTCTTCAGTCTGAAAGGGGCGTAAGTGGCTGGATTTGATGATTACTGAGCTGGAACTGCACTGTAGTACCTGTTCTGCTTGATCAGGGCTCTCCATAAATTTGTTGAGGTTTTCATATTTGTTAAAAAAAAAAAAAACGGGACTCTGCTTGATTTGGCTTGTGCTGAACCAAATTTGTAATGAGAGAAATCTCACTTTGAATAATTATTTCTCTAAAACTGAACTGAAGTTAGAGATTCTGGATTATAGCTGACTTGTTTCTTGTGGCTCAATGAGCTTTTGGTTGCTTCAGTGTTTTGAAGGCTTTTGAGATCAAGTGATCATTTTGAGTTTTTGTTTTTGATTTATTTTTTTGGTTGTCCTCTAATCTGTTGAACCCTCTCTCATATTTATAGAAAATGCTGGAATGAGATTTCTATTCTTTTAATAATGGGCAGCAGATTTCTCCAAAAGCAAGATCTTTCATTTTTAATGTCAAAGAACAGGGAATTTTATCTATTCTGGCAGACAAACCATCAACAGTCAGTTCTTTGTGGGATCACTTCTCTGCTTTTTGAAAGAAAACCTATCTTTGATTTTTATCTCCTTTTTGTAAGAGTCCAATCTGCCATGATGGTTAGTTTGATTTTCCAGGTGAACAACTCCCTACTACCTACTTATCTTTTTAGAAAATATAGCTTGCTTATCCCTTGGAAATGGCACCTGTTTTGGAGCAGAATTTTTCTAAATATAGAAAAGGATTTTGGTATTCTTCCTTGATTGTAAAGACTGGAGAAATCTTCCTGTAAGGCTTGCCTTCATTAATTCCCCATCAACTCTCTTGTGACTAGTTGAATTTGCTGACTTTTCAAAGTCAGACAGTCACGTGGGTTTGCTTTAATATTGGGCTCTTCTCTTTTTCGTTTGATCACGCCAAGCCCAGGCCGAGTTTTTGGGATTGTGGGCTGATTCCTTTTCTCTGTTTTTCCAAAGCCCAAGTTTATCCTTGTGGGCTGACAGGTCCTGGACTAGGCTTTCTCGATTTTTGGGCTGCTCTCTCAGTTTATTTAAATCAAGCCCAAGTTGTGCTTATGTCTTGCGCCAAGACTATGTCTTGTGGGTTTGAAAAATGGGCTGGGCTCCGCACAATTTTTAGGCCTAAACACCTAGTCTGAGAAGGGGAGGGGGGGAAGGGGGAGACATAATGAGCCTTACTTCGCACATTATCTTGTTTATTCGACCGATATTTGCTTATTAGATGATGTAATCCTGGATCATGCTCAAGATAGTTGATATTAAAATCATGATCATCACTGAGTATTTGAGATTCAACTCTTTCAATTGGAGGCTCAACATTTGGAGACTCTGGAAGATTTTGCTCATCACATATTGGAGTAGATAAAGAAGTGCTAGAAGGCAATGTACTAGATGATGACCCATCATTCTTTTTCTTAAAAGAAGACAACAAATTCTTTGTTCTCTTGAGATTCCGATTGTGATTTGACATAATAAAACATAGCCTATGAATAATATGTAGAAAGAATTTCAATCAAACATACCAACAAAAAATCAAACAAATTCTCATAATAGCGTCTCAACAATACCAAACCAAAAATTATAATTCATCCATAATTAAACCCTAGAATACTTAATTTTAACAAAATTCCAAATCAAAACCCTAGAATAATTCATCTCTAATCAAAGCCCTAATTAATTTCAACAAAATCCCAAAATTATAATTCATCCCTAATTAAACCATAGAATACTCAATTTTAAATTGAAACTATAATTAAAGATATATAGCAAAGGAAAGAATGAGAATAATACTTCTTGTTGACAAAAGGAGAGGAGAAGATGTTGTTGCCAAGTTGCCCACCCAAGATAATAGAAGATATAGCCAATAGAGGGAGAATTTGACCCCAAAAAAAGAGACGGAGAAACTTGCTAATGTCGGGTAACAAGGAGAGAGAGAGAAAAAAATAAAACTAAAGAAAAAATAAACCAAAAAAGACAAAAAAGGACAAAAAAGACGCTTAAACCACCTCACACCCGACCCAACCCCTTACCCAGCACTACCTATCCTCCTTCTCATCTTCTCTCCTATCTCTCACTCTCACTAAAACTGCAAGGTGTCTTGGACCCGTGGAATCACATGCAAGATCTCATAAGCATTGAAAATGGGTCCAATTTTATTCAATTACCATTAACACCCATCTTTCACCTCAACCTTTTTTAGATATGATAAAATCTGTCAAAAAATGAGCGAGACCTTCAAAAAAAAGATGGGTCTTTGGTAGCCACCAATGGTTAATTTTTTGAACTGTGTGAGAAGGCCACAAAGTGAGGGAGAGAGAGGAAGGAAGAAAGAGAGACTAGGGAAGAGAAAAAGAGGGGAGGGGCGGTGACCAAGGGGAGAGGAAGCGCGAGGTAAGAGAGCGGGTCAGGGTGGGTTGCTATGTCTTTTGCTGATTTTTTATTTTCTTAATTTTATTTCAAGGGATAATAATGGGTTTCTTGTCCAACTGTAAAAAAAGCTTTGCTTGTTTTGAAAAATGACAAGTGACAAATTTCGAATGAGAGTATCAGAAATTAAGGGCTCGTTTGAGACTGTTTCTTTATGAAGCACTTTTACTTTAAGTGCTTTTATTATTAAAACGTTGAAATTTCATAAGAAATTGAAGTGCTTATTGGAAAGCACTTGGGAGTGCTTTTTGAAGAAGCACATGACTGGTGCTTCTCCAGAAAGCGCTTCTAAACTTTTCTGCTAAATGCTGTCAGAAGTGCTTTTGGTTGTCAGAAAGCGCTTTTAACTGTTCTAGAAGCACTCCCAAACGGGCTCAACATGGTAGTATAATCTTATTCCATAATTTCTTCTAGGCAGCAGTTCAGGCAAGAATAATGCTACTCTTACCACATTTGTATACCACATTCTTATATCATCCTATGTGGCAGTTGAGGTGGACAACCACATCATTAAAATTATTTAATTTTTTCTTTTCTTTTATGATTTATTTAAGTATTTGTTTTTCTAATTGTCTTAATTAAAATACACTTTATTGATTTAATTGATGTGACATATAATATGGACATGCCACATCATGTGATATAGAAATATGAGATAAAAATATAATAAGTGTAGCATTACTAATTGCCTTCGGGTTCACTTGGTAAATGGGTCTCATTCTTGTTCGGACTGACTTTCCTTGTCGTGAGGTAGAAAAAATATTCTTAACCACTTGAGTTGTAATTTCCGTGAAAACGAAAAAAAAAAAAAAAAGTTTATTTCTCCATTTCATGATTCTCTAACACTTTGTTTCTTCTCGTTCACAGCCTTTTATCTACTGACTGCAAAGCAAATAACTACAGCAAGACAAAGGGAAATCTCAAACGGACAAAACCCATTACGCCAAGCAACCTCACCTAATCTGCCTTATAAAAAAAATATATCTTATGTACCCGAACTTTCTCTATCCATCACTTTCTCTAGAAAAGGAACAGAAACAAAGATTGAAACACCCTTGTGGTCGAGCATCATTTGGGTGTATGTACTCTAGAGAGAGAGAGTTGAGACAGAGAGACAGAGAGACGGAGAGACGGAGAGACGGAGAGAGAAAGTAGTTGGTTGGACAAATAAAGCCAATATCATAACACCGTTTCGTGTGAATTTAGTTTTGCTAAAGTAAAAGAACTATGGTGGGTATTTTCTCAAGGTTCTCTGTCAGCAGAGCTGCTCATCGGCGGACCCAGAGTGCCATTGTAAGAACTCTTCTCTTCTGCTCTCTCTTTTATTTTCAATAATTGGCTTGTTCTTCAAAATGTTTGATTTTGCACTTTTTTAGATGTGTTCTTTTATTTGCAATCCTCTGATTGTTGTTCCTTTTGCTGGGTCTGTAATCGTTTTGAGGTAGTTATTAGATATTTTAGACTGTCTTATTTTGACTGGGGTTGACTTTTTTTTTTTTTTAATTGCTTCTATAATTTGTGAAATGGGGTTTGATTTAGTCTTCTGTTGTGGAACTTTTCTCAGGATCTGACCATTTCTTTTGGTTTTGGATATGTTTATTTTGAAATACCATTTCTTCAAATTCGACTCTTTTGGTTTTGGGTTATGAACCCTTTGATCCTTGAAATATATTGATTAGTTTTTGCAAAGCTACTGTGTCAGCTGTTTGTTGAATTTCATTATTCTGTTATTTATTGAATAAATCATATGACTGATGATTTCTGTTTGACTGATTGGGGATAAATCTTTGTTACCATCAAGGCCTGTGATTAATTTAAGTGGTTTGCTTTCTTCTTATTGGTATTGACCCTCTTTTTCTTTCTTTTTTTTCCTTTTTTCTTTGGTTGTGCAAAGTCAATTTACAATGTTCTGTGAGTTACATTGAATTCCTTAACAGCAACAGATTTTCTGACAGATTTAAATTCGGCCGCTTGCTGATTGTGCTACACATTGCAATGGAATTTATGGCTTTGATACGTGCATTCAGAATTTCGTGTAATTTGCTATCTGTTGCAGGATGAGAGGGAAGTATTGCCCCCAAATTCAGAGGGTACAGGTTCAGCAACTGCCCCCATCACCGCTTCTCATGGGATTGAGGTAGCGGTAGAGTTTAAGCCAGTTGAACATCCAATCGAGCCTCTCAACAATGATAGACCAATCCAGTGCCCGTTACCTGAACCTTCAATTCTTAATGTAAGATAAAATCCTGACTTCCATTAAAGAATTTTTTGTTTTTTAAGTTAGCAATATAGGGTGCTAGAGCTGGTTTGGATGGCATGAAGTAGAAATTGATTTTTTTAACTGCGTCAACTATGATTACCAATAAGCTGCTTCTGGATGACATTGCATGTTGTCCAAGTAGGTTTGATGGTAATAATTGAAGTCAGTCTCTATTTTGTGCTGATTGAATTAGATGACAACCTTGGCTGCCTGAGCGTTGAAATTTTTTTCAGTGTTGGATTCAGGATATGTTGTTTAAGGTTATAAAAGTTTCCAACTCTGATCCCTATGTATGTGGTGATACTAAGACATTATGTGGCTTGCAAAAATGTGTCATGATGCTATATATATGGAAGACGGAGATTCCTTTATTCTTGAAAGTTACAATTAGAAAAGAATGAAAATATTTCTCTGTCGTTGAATATCACACAAGAAGATTTCTGTGAAGCAATCCCACAAAGATATATTGTTCCAAGACCTGTTTTTTTCGTGTTACCTAGCAAACCTTACTTGTTTATTTTGTAGTTTAAGTATCTGGATCGCCATACCTTATGTCAGATGTACAACTGTAGTATTAATTTAAGTGCTGCTGGGTAAGGTTTGCTTGAAACATTTACGTTTGGTATGGCGGAACCATGTTGAGTGTTTTTCTGTTGATGTTTTGTCACTAGCTTCCAACATACGGTAGGACAAAGAAGTGCCTAGAAGAAAAACTTTGTGCCTATTTGAGAGAGGGTACCGAACAGTTTCTCTGGCCATACAGGCAGCTGTGAAGTCTTTGGTCTTTGCCATTTTCTGTGGATTTATCGGATAAAGTGTGTTGTATATAAGCATTGACTTCTCCTAATCACATGCTTACCATTGGATATAAATGTAGAAGTGGTGTGGATATAAATGTAGAAATGGCTTAAGATTGCCATTAATTTGTTTATATTTACTCAAAATTTGTTAATTGTTGTTATATAGAATGCTGATATTGCTTCTTTGACCTTCAGGATGGGAGACTATGGAAGGAGCGAGTATCAGCAACTGTGCCAAGGAGAGGTGACTTGCCAGTGATGAAGGAAGGGGGATCTATTGATTCTGAAGATTCTGGGACAAAACCAAGACAAAAACGAACCAATCGCATGATTTTACCCTCTCTTAGTGCCCCTGAACATAACCTTCTCAATCTCCTAGAAGAATGTAATGCATCTGGCATTTAAACTCCGGTAAATTGTTTCATATTTGGACCTTAATGGTCTTAAATTTACCATTTCATTCTCGCTCTCACTGTCACTACCATTGCTCTCGTATTGTATATTTTTAATTTTCAGTTTTTATAGTATTGCATGAATATATGTATTTCTTTATGTATCATGACAATAATGTCAGAGTTGCACCTTAAGAATAAATGCAATCTAGCCATGTTCTCAGAATTTCATATTTCTTACAGCAGCTTTATTTCTTGTGCAATTGTACTAGGAGATGTGGATGTGTAAGTAGATAGTTCTGCAGTGCCAGCTGCTTGCATGATAAAGATGACTAGTATCACCAAATTGCATCCGGATAATGAAATATAAGTTGTAAATACCTCACCTTACTATTTGTGGATTAATTGCTGTTTGGGCCTGAAATTTGTGCGCCAGCCCGAAATAAACATGGGCTTTACTTTCCAGAAGGTGTTGGGCTTTGTTTACCAAAAATGGTTAATGACCCATACTATTCAACAAAAGAGGGATTAAATTAAATAAATTAGTTGATCCCAAGAAACAAATTATTTGAATTAGTTGATCCTAAGTTTACAATTCTTAACTATTAAGGTATGTCAGAATGACACCTCACCGTTGGTAACTAGACTCCAAATAAATTTGATTGACCATGGAAGCTGGAAAGTGAAGTCAGACTTATTTTAGTTGGAAATCACAGCTACTTATTACATCGCCGGATTTCTTGCTACTACCAGGATATTTGTATTTATGGGACTAACGTTGGAAGAATCTAGGCATTATTATTCACTTCAGTTCAATGTTTTTGCAAAAAGAATGATTAGGAGACATTCAGGAACATTAATGAACAAGGAGCCAAAAATCATCAAAGAAACTGGCTAACAATCTTTTACCACTCGTGCATTTACGAGGGATTAATCCAAAACCGAAAATATCCAAGACTTTTCATCATCACACATTCTCCTATAAATACAAGAATACCTGGACCAACCAACCAACCAATCAAACAGAAACCCAATACAAACAATCAATTCAAAACTTACCAAAGATCATACGATTTGGCAACAACCAAAAGCAAGCAAGCAATCTTCTTCAGGAAGCAATTCGGCTCAAAGAAAAGCTGAGACAGTCAATGAGAAAACAAGATTTCTTTTGCAATCTAGACAAGGTATTCCAATCAGAACTCAAAAGAGATTAATTTTCCTTACAAATTTGGTTTCTCAAATTAGATAAAGCAAGCAGAAGTCAGGTATTTCATCATATGAAAAACTCAACAAAATTAATAAAGACATCTTAATGTCTTAAAATTGTCTAAAAAACTATCAGATCACTCAAAATCAGTCAGAATAGGTACTAGCCTGCAGTTCTGCTCACTTTTTCTACCTCCACACGGCTCAACTTGTTTATAGCTCTGCCAATCTCAACATTGGTATCGATTTCCAGCTAAATCTCTATTGGTTGAAGGTGCTGACGTGCAATTCCAGTGTAGAAACATCTAGTCCAAGCAAAAGAGATCCAGTCCAGCCTAATCTCAAATCATCATTGTGATGGTATTTTAAAGCAGAAGTCAAAACCTAAAACTTTGAGGCCTATCTAGACTTAGCAATTCATTTTAAGCTTTGTGTTCTAGGCAGTTCTGCTTGGACTAGTTTGTTATATCCTTCATAGATTCGTGTATTTTGCTTTACTTACCATTTTTATCTAGATAAATTGGGAAGTCCTCACTAGTCTAAGGCATAGAACAGAACTTTCTTGGGAGGTTTCCCCACCCAAAATCACAATTGTTTGTTTAAAGTCTATTACTTGGGGCGCAAGTATATAAAATCATTCAAATATGTTAGAGTTTTAATTGCTAACAATGACACGCTCACATAAAAGAAAATTGATTCTCGAGACAATTAATGGTCAATAGGTCAATGAGGAATTTTACTTAGCTTTCAACAGGCTCAAATATAAAAGGGTAAACAATTTGGCAAGCTCGATGGGATATCTAGATAAACATATTTCTGACAACTATTGTTGGTATATGAATACAGGAAGAACAAGCCAAAATCCACGATTAGCTATAGAACTAGGCAAAGCATCGCTCCAACCAGAGCCATAACAAGTTTATTCAGATAAAAGTGATGCAAGAGGTTCAGGTCAAGGAAGCACTTCTGCAAGGAATAGGCGAACTCATGCTACAAACATCCAATTTGAGCGCATCCAAGAACATATGGAATTGTTAGATCTTCCATATGGAACTCCTCCAAGGCTGGAATGGCCATACCAACCAGATCCTTTCATTCAACAAACTTTTGGAATGCCTAAGTTAGAAGAAGCTCATCCTGGACAAGGGGTAGCAATCGTTTTAAACCAAGAAGATCCTATCCAAAATGAACCTCATCCACCTTCTCGGCCTGCAAGAGTTGCACCAGTTCAGCCCCAACAAGTTCAGATTGAAAGGGCTAATCCACCTCCAGTCCAACATTTGAATAACGAACCCCCTGTTTTTCGTAAGTCATAAGAGCAAGCAGTTCCATAACCAGTTCCAATGGTCCCATATAGGCCTTAAAGGTTGGATCCTAACCCATTTCCTTATTTGCCATGAGGTAGAAGGGGAAAAGGGGGTGCTAATCATTTCTATGAAAGGAATAAAGCTGGAGGAGGTGATTGGAGAAATAATAATGAATTTGAAGAGGAATTAGAACAGAAGGAATACGTTATTCCAAGACCTCTCAGAATTGATCCAGCAAGGGTTGATCACTTTCAACCACCACAAATTCAGAATCCACCCCTTATCAATGCTCCCAATGACATAGGGGTATTAAAAAGAATGATCAGAGAAATGGTAGATCCTGAAGCAAGGAGAGTAGAAAGGCCCATTTACAGGAAACCTTATCCAGCCTACATCGATCAAATGCCTTTGTCTCCTAGGTTTAAGGTGCCATATTTTACTTTGTTTAATGGAGAAGATAGATATGCCTCATATGCTGAACATATAGGTAGGTTTTATATTCAGTGCATAGTTATAGAGAACAACCCTTTATTAAAACTCAAGCTTTTTGGGAATTCTCTATTCGGTCAAGCCTTGTATAGGTATACCAACTTGCCACCCTATTCTATCCATACTTGGGAACCGATAGAGAATGCTTTTCATGATTACTACCATAGAATCCAGCCTAAAGTCACCATCAGTGATCTAACTGCACTTAAGCAAAGTGAGAATGAGTCAGCTCAAGACTTCATTACTAGGTTCAGAAAGTTGAAAATGAAGTGCAAAATTCCTATAGAAGAAAGACATTTTATCCAAATGGCACAAACATCTCTGAGGATTTCCTTGAGAAAGAGATTCGAAGGAGTAGTGTTTAGAGACTTGACAGAACTGGCAGATAAGGTCACTAAATATGAAGAATTATTGAAGGAAGAACAACATAAGAGGAATGCTTTTAAAGGTACATACTACATGACCCCTTCATCTTCAGTACATTTGGTAGAGATAGAGTCAGAAGAATAGCTAGAGCTAGAGGAAACTAGGGTAGTTATGGCAGAATTGGCTAAAATAAAAGGTCCTATAAGCTGTAAAGCTTTACTCAAGCCACCAAAGGATCAAAAACCACCATCTTTCACTGGAGGTTTCATTCCAAATAAACAGCCGGCAAACAAAGTATATTCTTTTAGTTTATCGAAGTTGGACACTTTGTTTGATGAAATGTTCTCAAAAAGCTATAGATACACCACCTAGACACAAGTTACCGAAGGCCAAAGAGGTGAAGGGTATAACTCTTAGAATTACACTACCAACAGTTGTGTCATTTTCAGGGATGTTGTCCAGGAAGCATTAGCCTCGGAAAAATTAAAAATAGCTGAGAAAGCTCCTATGATTGATACAAATCCTTTTCCTAAACCTCATATCAATATGGTTAACCTAAATTGGTCAGAGAAAGAGAAAAGGAAGTTGACAGTGGAGATAGGTCCGAGTCAAAACAAGAGAGTTATCAAAGAAGCTCTGATTAGACCAAAGGCACCTATTATATATGGAGTTGTTCTTTGTAGCAAATGCAGGTGTGAATGTGAGCTGGAGATAGCCATAAAAGGACAAGTGTTAGATGAGCATTTATCAAGGAAGAAGGACAGTGCCTTAACAAAGTTATCCAAACCATCTAAAGAGGTCTATCCAGTACAAGGGAGGCAAGAATCCACCATCTTCAGTAGGATTAAGCCAACACAGTTACAGGAAAAACTAGAGTCCGATGTTTTTAAAGGCCATAGTAGAGGTCGTGGAAGAGGAAGAGATTGAGGGCATGATAACCATCGATCACTTGACAAAGAATCAAGGTTTGCCAAATCAAACATTGATTGTTATCGCTGCCACAAATATGACCATTTTCAGTATGAATGTGCAGAAAGGAAGGAAAAGTCTAACTTTACAAAAACAGAAGATGAGCTACTCTTGATGGTGTACCTTGAGAAAAAGGAAGTTGCAACTCTTGATAGAAAGGAGTCTAAATTGTATTTGTGGTATTTAGATTTTGGGTGCAGCAAGCATATGTGCGGTAATAAGTCCTTTTTGTCTGATTTTGATAAAACCTTTAAAAAGACTGTGAAGCTTGGTAACAATTCTAATATCTATGTTATGGGAAAAGGAAAATATTAGATTTCAGTTGAGTAATAACATTGTGCAGACAATTTCTAGTGTGTTCTATGTCCTAGAATTCAAGAGTAATCTTATTAGCATGGGTTAGTTGCAAGAGAAGGGCTATACCATCATTATTCAAAGAGGATGTTGTAAAATTCAACATCTTGAGAGGGTTTGATTGCAGAAGTCCACATGACAACAAATCGAATGTTTCCATTGTATATTTAGAATAACATTCAGAATTGTCTCTCTACGAAGGTGCAAGAGTCAACATGGTTGTGGCATTACCGTTATGGGCACTTAAATTTTATTGGGCTAAGAACATTCCACCATAAGCAAATGGTGACAGTTCTCCCTATGATCACTCCCCCATCCAAAGTTTGTGAAGATTGTGTTGTTAGCAAACGACACCGTGATGAGTTCCCAAAAGGAAAGGCTTAGAGAGCTCATAATTTGTTGGAGTTGATGCATTTTGACATTTTTGGTCCCATCACACCTGTATCAAATGGTAAAAAGAAATACTTTGTTTCTTTTATCGATGAGTTTAGCCGGAGAGCATGGGTGTATTTTTTTTTTGCAGGAAAAATCAAAGGCTTTTCATGTATTTAAAAGCTTCAAAGCACTTGTTGAGAATGAAATTGGAAGAACCATTAAGAATTTTTGAACTGATCGTGGTGGAGAATATTGTTCAAAGGAGTTTGAAGATTTTTTGTGTTGAGCAAGGTATTATAAGGCAATTACAGCTGCATATACACCTCAGCAAAATGGTGTATTGGAAAGAAAGAATAGAACCATTCTCAACATGGTTAGAAGCTTGCTAGTTAAGGGGAGAGTTCCGAAGAAATTATGGCATGAGATGGACTAAGGGAAGTCCAATCAATCCTGGTAAATAGGTTCGTTCAAAGAAACTATCTCATCTTCTAGAACACATCTCCCCAAGTAAGGTTTAAGTCGTTGGCCATTAACCTTAAAAATATTTTCATTCTTGGGATCCTCAACTTCAACAGTCCTATATGGGAAAACTTTTTTAACAATGAAAGGCTCTGTCCATTTAGTTCTTAATTTTCCAGGAAACAAATGAAGTCTAGAATTATACAAAAGAACAAGTTGAGAAGGCTCAAAATTTTTCCTCAAAATATTTTTATCATGCAAAACTTTAGTACGTTCTCTGTAAATTCGTGAGTTCTCATATGCATCATTCCTGACTTCCTCAAGTTCATTCAATTGGAGTTTTCTCAAGGTACCCTGCATCTCCAAGACTAAAGTTAAACAATTTGATAGCCCAATATGCTTTATGTTCTAATTCAACAGGTAAATGACAAGGTTTACCATAAATTAGCCTATATGGGGACATACCAAGAGGTGATTTGTATGAAGTACAGTATGCCCACAAAGCATCAGTTAGTCTCAATGACCAATCCTTCTGGGTTGGATTCACCGTCTTTTCCAAAATTTGCTTGATTTCCCTGTTTGCAAGTTCTGCTTGGCCATTTGTCTGTGGATGGTATGGAGTGGAATCTTATGGGTTATCCCATATTTTTTCATCAAAGCTTCAAATGGTCGGTTGCAAAAATGTGATCCTCCATCACTGATGATCGCTCTAGGAGTACCAAACCTGGACAATACATTTTCTTTCAAAAATTTCAAAATAATTTTATAATCATTCTTTCGACATGGTATGGCCTCAATCCATTTTGAAACATAACCCACAGCAATAAGGATATATAAGTAACCAAAAGATGGAGGAAAAGGACCTATAAAATCAATGCCCCAACAGTAAAAAATTTCAATAATTAAAATTGGGTTAAGAGGCATCATATTACGTCGAGTAATTTTTCCCAACTTTTGACAACTTGGACAAGTCTTGCAAAATTCATACACATCTTTGAAAAGTCTGGGCCAATAAAAACCACATTGAAGAATTTTGGCTGAAGTCTTTTTCGGAGAAAAGGGACCTCCACAAGCCTCAAAATGACAAAAAGATATGACACTAAATATTTCATCATCAGGAACACATCTACGGATTACCTGATCGGGACAATATTTGAAGAGATACGGGTCATCCCAAAAGAATTTTCTCACCTCAACCATAAATTTCTTTTTCTCTTGTGAGGTCCAGTGAGGTGGGATAAGACCTGTAGCAAGAAAATTCACAATGTTAGCAAACCATGGCAATTTAGAAACACCAAACAATTGTTCATCAGGAAATGAATCTTTTATAGGCAAATATTCAGAAGGCTCCTCAAAAGATATCCTAGAAAGATGGTCTGCAACAACATTCTCCACTCCTTTCTTGTCCTTGATTGTAAGATCAAATTCTTGGAGAAGCAAAATCTATCTAATTAATCGTGATTTGGCTTTTGTCAATAAATACTTCAAGGCCGAATGATCTGTAAAAATAACAATTTGTCAGCCCAAAATATACGACCTAAACTTTTCCAGTGCAAAAACTACAGCAAGCAATTCTTTTTCAGTTGTAGTGTAATTTTCTATGCACTATTCAAAGTTCTGCTTACGTAGCAGATAACAACAGGCTTCTTGTCTTTTCTTTGGCCTAGCACTGCCCCAATAGCACCATCACTAGCATCACACATTATTTCAAATGGCATGGACCAATATAGGGGCTGCATTATAGGAGTTGATGTTAGCATTTTACTCAAGTTCTCAAATGCTTCTTGACATGCATAATTCCAATCAAATTTAGCATCTTTCTCCAAGAGATTATTTAATGGCCTTGCAATTGCACTAAAATTTTGTATGAATCTCCGGTAGAACCTGCATGTCCTAAAAAGATATAATATCTTTAACAGTTTTAGGAATAGGCAGATTAGCAATTAAATCAATTTTTGACTTATCCACTTCAATTCCTTTGTGAGAAACAATGTGTCTAAGTACTATGCCAGATGTGACCATGAATTGGCATTTCTCCTAATTAAGCATCAAATTTTTCTCTTTACACTTGATAAGAACATTCTCCAAGTTAGATAAACAATCAGAAAATGAATCACCAAACACAGTAACGTCATCCATGAAAACTTGTAAATATTTTTCTACCATGTCACTAAATATGCTTATCATGCAACGTTGGAATGTAGCTGGTGCATTGCAAAGACCAAAAGGCATTTTTCTAAAAGCGAAAGTTCAAAATGGGCAAGTAAAAGTTGTTTTTTCTTGATCTTTTAATGAAATCTCAATTTGATAATATCCTGAATAACCATCTGAAAAACAATAATACATATGCCCTGCAACTCTTTCCAAAATTTGGTCAAGAAATGGTAAAGGAAAATGATCCTTTCTTGTGACTGAGTTCAATTTACGATAATCAATACACATTCTCCATCCAGTATCATTTTCAACTACTGTGACTCCTGATTTTTTAGGAACAACCTGTGTAGGACTCATCCATTTGCTATCAGAAATTGGATATATGATACCTGCATCCCAAAGTTTAAGTACTTCTTTTTGTACAACTTCTTTCATTGTTGGGTTAAGTCTACATTGAGCCTGCCTAATTGGTTTAGCATCTTCTTCAAGAAAAATTTGGTGTGTGCAAACCAAAGGACTAATACCTTTAATATCAGATAAAGTCCATCCAATAGCAGTCCTATGATCTTTCAAAACTTTAAGTAACATACCTTCATGCAAAAGCTCTAGTTTAGAAGATATTACCACAGGATAGGTCTCATCCTCTCCCAAAAAAGCATATTTAAGTTCAGCAGGAAGAGGCTTCAATTCACATTTTGGGCTTCTTCTCTTGATGATTTTGTCTCATCTCTCACAGTTGGCAGCTCCTCATATTTTGGTATCCAACCATTATGTTCTTGTACCTGCGCAGAATCAAACAAAGAACGAAGATATTGTACTTCAAAATCTTGTGTAAAATTACAATCCCTATTTACTAAACAAATTTGCAATGGATCATAAGAAAAAGAAGAATTAAAGAAATTTTGAACAATTGTCTCAATCATGTAAACTTCTTTGTCGACATCTTCATTGTTTGCGGGCTGCTTGCATATGTTGCATATGTTGAGCTCCAATGTCATGTTCCCATATGATAGTTGCATAAGTCCATTCCTGCAATTTATATGAGCATTAGATGTAGCAAGAAATGGTCTTCCAAGAATAACATGAATTTGAGAATTAGAATATATAACTAGTTCAGTATCCAAAACTATAAAATCAACTGAAAAATAAAATTTGTCTACCTGAACCAGCACATCTTCCACCATACCTCTTGGGATTTTGATTGAACAGTCAGTCCATTGCAATGTTATTGAGGTGGGTTTTAATTCACCAAGACCCAATTGCTCATAAACCGAGTAAGGCAATAAATTAACACTAGCACCCAAATCCAATAAAGCTTGTTCAATGCTAAAATTCCCAATAATACAAGAAATTGTGGGGCAACCTGGATCTTTGTACTTGGGTGGAGTATTAGTTTGAAGAATTGCACTTACATTTTCAGTTAAAAATGCGGTCTTATCAACATTGTGCTTTTTTTTGATAGTGCATAAATCCTTTTAAAAATTTGAATATGAAGGAATTTGTTTTATAGCATCCAAAAGAGGTATATTGATTTTCACTTGTTTAAAAACCTCCAAAATTTCAAGATTTTGATTTTTCTTTACAGCCTTAGGATAAACAATAGGTTATCAAATAGGTGGGCTCATCTATTGAGAAAACATTTGTATGGAAATGGAATAGGTATATGGCAAGAACAAGCATTCGGAGGTTACTTGAAGACAAAGGCTAGATGATTTGGTTTTGATTCTCCTACCAATCAATGGGATCTGACTAAGTCTTATAGGGTATATTTTTTCCTATAAAAACACGTGAAACATCAAATGTAGGACACCACAAGCCCCAAGACTTGAAAGAAGAGTAGGAAGTGCGAGAATTAAACTCTCAATCTCTAGCATAGCTGACAAATGTCACAAAGAGGGGTCTCAACCACTGCTAATAAGAGAGAAAATCAGTTGCTAGATTAATTTCTAGTATGTCGATGTGTAGAGATATCATGAATTTGGGAAAATCCTAATCAATCCAAGAGAGGCATGGATACAAAGGAAAGCATGGAGAAAATAAAAAGGGAATTAAATCTAGAGTGGCCTTTGTAATGTAGAGGATGGTTTCCTATTCTATATTGTTTCCCTTTTTTCAGCCATGATTGCCGATGGAAGGAACTTTGGGTCATTCTTGTTTTGAACTTATAGATGTATGTTTAAGCTTCCGTTGCCAATAAGTTGTTCAAATAAAGATCATGTTTTTCTAATGATTTTCTTCAAAAATTTATTTTATCCTTTATTCGGAGGAGTCGGTGTGGCAACTGCTTTGAGGCTAAACTGGCAACTCATGGTGTTGAGAAAGGGTTGTTGTCGAAAAACTTAGGTGAAAATCAACGAGATGCTGATTCCTACTGACAACGCCAGGCTGTTGATTCCTAAATTTGATTCAACAGCGGGAAAACCTCTTTGAGATCGAGGTCGGACAATTTGACCAGACTAGGTCGACATGACCAACAAGGTTGTCCTCCACAATCTACAAAAAAGAAGAGCTAATGGGAGTTGACACCAGTGTGGTGTCAGCCAAAGATATTTCAATGCTTAAGTCAGTCAATTACTTGAGAGAAAAGTATACGATAGATTCTGGTGCTTAGAATTGCATACCTTAGAGTGACAGTCGTTCAGCCTTTTTGACATCCTAGATGATCTAAACCTTTTGGGAGTAGAACTCAAGAACGACTTAGTTCTCCTCAGACTTGGTCTTCCTTTAGGTAGGCGTATCCTAGTGAACCTAAAATATCCTAGCTCCTTTAGGATTAGAAGTCCTTTTAATGAACACCATGTAAATTAACCTAAGGCCAGCCTTACCCATAATGGCCCAATTTCATAACCAATAGTACGAGCCCACCTGTTAAGGTGGGAATTATATATGACAATTAGGTTCGAGCTCAACTGGACCAATTGGACTCAAGGATGAAAATATCGACCGTGTAAATAATATTGGGCCTCTAATTTACAGATATTTCAGGAGATATATCGATATCATTCTAGATACATAGAAATTTTCCCCATTTTTTGGGATTTTTCTTGCATTTTTATGAATTTTGTAAAAAAATAATAATCAGGAAATGCCAAGTGGCTGCACTGGAGTAGGGAGCTTCAAACCTCAGCGACACGCGGCATAATACCATGCCGCCACACGCCACATTTTAATTTTTTTTTATTCATTTTCACTTAAATATTCATTTAAAAATCTAATTTAAGGGGGAAAAATTCCAGAAAAATTCCTCCGGGATCGTGACGAGATTTCCTTCAATGACATATCCAGAAAAAGATCGCGGCATACAAATTTGGATATGGGATTAATGTGATCGAACAAATAAGAGTGTAGGGTTTACAAAGTGTACTAGCGTTTTCATTTGCATCATCCACATCTAGGGTTCACTCCCTAATTTTATTTTTCAGCCACTCCTAAACCCGGTATTGTACTTTCCTAATGAAGTATTCTTCCGTATAGATACTTAGGAATTTTCCCCCTTTTTTGCAGATTTTTCTTTCATTTTTATTTATTTATGAATTTTTCCAAAAAAAATAAAACTAATAAAGTAATCAGGAAATGCCAAGTGTCGGCGCTAGAGTGGGGAACTGCAAACCTCAGCGACACCCAGTGCAATACCATGTTGCCACACTCCACTTTTCCATTTTTTTAATTCATTTTCACTTAAATTTTGATTTAAAAAATGACTTTAAGGGTTTAGGGGTTAGCCGCCTACAGTTTATAGTGTAGGGTTTACTGTGAAGTGTTTAGGGTAAAAATATATATATAAAAAGTCCCCACAACATTGCTTTTCTTTCCCGCTCATGGATTAGGGTTAAAATTAAAAAAAAAATCTTTGAAAATTCGAATTTTCTGCTCACGGATTGTTAGGACCAAAAAAGGCCCTAAAATCGCAATTCAAACTCCATATATGTTTGGACCAAAAAATAAAACACAATTCCTTTTCAGAATTGAAGGAAAATAATTTGGGTGTTTTGAGCAAATATTTGGAAGGGTTGAATTCATCTGTTTTCTTCATTTTCACGTTTAGGCAAAGCGATGTCGATTTCTTCAACAAACACTGAAGCAAAGAGGTATCAGCATTGCAATGCTGAGATGGTGATGCTAATTTCCAAATTTGAAAGGAATCTGGGCAGACCGTATTGGAAGTGCTTCACAACATATGTAAGTATTATCTTCCCAAAACTCGTATGTAAAATCTAATAAGCTGTATGTAATCAACAATAATCGAGTTCGGGCATTAACATGTAAAATAGTAACCCATATCGGGCATTAATTGCAAAGACAGCGAAAATTGCTCCAGACTAAAAGAATATGCTCTTACATTGTAATCCCAAACTAAAAAACGTAATTTTTTTTATGTTTTTTTAGGGAGCTACAAGGTGTAGTGGCTATGAATGGGTGGCTAAAGCCAACAGGCCAACTGAATCTCACATTCAAAACCAGCTGGATGTAAAAGAACTTAATGCATATGCTGAAGTAATCGGTATAGTGAAGGGCATTAAAAATATCCTCCTACTGTTGTTAGTTTTATCATTTCTGAATTTGGCAGTTAAATTGATGACAAAGTATTTTGTGGAAATCTTTTGACTTTTCAAGTATATGTTTTGTAATTTTATAATCCGAACAGCTATGAAAAATTAAGAAGTGTTTGGAAATCTGCAAATATGAATTTAGCAGTGAAAGTGTTTGAAAAATTAAATTTTCAACATTTGCCCGTATATTAACTTCACAATCGTGTTTGCCCAAAACAAGATACATTCCTATTTATTCCACATTTGAAAAGAATCATGCACCGCTTAGGGTTTAGGGCTCAGCATAGTATCAACAATATGTGTTGAGGGTTTTATATAGCTTGTATTTGAACAAAATACAAAACCCTTTTCAGTTCAACAACTGTTACCTACATAATTACAAACCACCCACCCAGTTAAATTAACTTTGCAAGTTCATATACTACACCCACCCAGTTAAAAACTTTGCATGTTATGTCATATTGTCTCTCCTAATGAATCACAGCTACCAATATCCCTGCAACAACAGTACAGCAAGCTTCAACTGAAAGAAGGACATAGCGTCATGGGAAATATTGGCTAGGTTTACATTCGAGGTCAGAAACTCGAAGTGTTTGAGAACGTGCATTTCATAGTCACCCCTGAAACATTGCGAAGAAGCTGTGATTCATTGTACAACACATCCATTTAATAAGACAATGTGTTTAGGTGGAATATGACTTACCCGCCTACTTGTTTGGGTGCATCTATTATGCGAATAACTGGCCACTCACTTTTTCGAAGTAGACCATCGCCAATATATCTAGATTCCTGTAACAACTAGGGCAACATTTTCTCCATTGGTTAAACAGCCATTTGGATTGGTTAAGTTCTGCAAAGATCTATTTTGGAATCATATGCCCTTATCTCACGCTCTTTTAAATCGACAAGAAGTATGATCCAGTGCTTCTGCCTTTGTAGTTTGAAGGGCAAAAAAACCTGATTCACAGACGACCATGATTTAGCCAACTTAGACCCTTCGCCCTTGACCATTTGTAGTAGACCGTTACTATGCTGCCTGTCCTCCTTTCCCATATATGTCTTCATTTGCATGTACTCTAAGGCAGCACATTTCTGCATAGTGGCACACGAGTTATGGATCATAACGAATATCAAATTTGAAAATAAACAATGCATAATTAAGAAATAATACAGACTTGAAAAGTGGTGTCCAATATCGTCCGGTCAGAACCCACCCATTTGCAGAGCTGTTGTGCCGCTCCCGTAGCAAAATCAAGGCCATGTCAATGTTCTAAATAAAAGGGTTGTTTTCATTATTAAATCAATAAATCACTACATAGCATGGGCATTTCGACAAAATCCCAAATCAATCAATGCTTATCGAGTCATCCAACCAACCGTCCTTGGTTAGCAATCGAACAAAGAAGTTATGCGAACCTTCCATACCTTCTTCTCCACATAAGCGCACATGTGAACTATATTTGTCAATCATTGTTATTATCGAATCCATTTCACCAATGACTCAATAAGTAATCATAATAAACCATTTACATTTCACTAAGGACGGGCAAAGGGAACTTATTTTTCTTCTTGTTCCCATTCCTAGTAGAATTTCGCCAACCCTAGAAGGTAATCAAGAGGAACAGGACTTAGGGGGTCAACAATGGAACATTCCCAGCAGAATCTGCATGAATGGTACACTTTTTCAAGCATAAAACTATCTCCTCTAGCTCACCCTTCTCGTGCAATACTGCAACCTTGTTCCTCAATTGCTGCACAACAAAGTTTAACTCATTAAGGTCCTTACATATCCACGGGGCTACACTAGGTGCATCACATTCAGGAACATCTAATCCCCAACTCCAATATGGTTGGCTCATCTCCGATTCAGTTGGTCGTAAGAGGCGTAGTATAACAGGCTGTAAAAAATATAGAGTTAACAGGTCATATACAATACTAAACAGCTTTTCTCATGAAACCAACATACTATTGAAATAAATTATTAACTACACACTTGTTTGCTTTGAAATATATAAGCGTTCAACTTTCTAAATTCAGGCACTTAATCTATGGATTCCCATCGGCAAATTTGAGGGACTAATGCAGGTTTCTCGATTTGCTTACAATATCTAAGGGGGGGAATTCCCAATTCAACAATTAATTCATACCCCCAAATTTACAACAAATAGATTATCAAAGTCAGTACTTAATTTTACAAACACTAATTTTGAACTAAATCATACCTAGAAAGCATCACTCAATCCCTTTATATTCCATGTAGGTCTGTTAATTCTTTTACGCTTCTTATCCTCACGTATTTCTTCCTTTTTCTCACTGAACTCCGCACTGCCTTTTTTCCCTTTTTATGTCATTTCCCCTTCCTAGTATTGTCTTCGTCACTCTCTTTCTTCCCTGGAGCAAACAACAGTGAATCTTGTAGACACTCAAACAATATAGATCCCCACAGATATTTGTTGAATTCATCCATTTTATGAACCAAATGTAAGTAGTCCTCGTTTATCTTTACATTTTGGGGTTTACCTATTATTACAAACTCCACAAAATACAACAATCACAATTTGAACGAGCTCTCGCTTCCTCTTTTGGAATTTAGGAATGCATTTTCTAAGTCATGGCAAGTAATGTGACTCATGTTGGTAAAATGCGCTTTCATAAATCGATTATGAGCATCCCTCCGGACGTTATGTTAGGCTCTGTTTCACATTTCCGACCACTTATCAAACAAAAATCCTTTACACTAAATTGAGCAACGTTGGACCCTATTGCATAACTAAGGCCCAACATGTCCTTCACACCAAGTCCTCCAACTAGCCGAAGTGCCGGAGCATGCACAATTTGACCAATAAATGCAATTTTATGGAGGCCCAATAGGTGCCCAAAATAGCTTTCTCTAAAAAAAATTTATAAGCAACTCACTAAAATGCGCCCCAAAATTACATAGGATTGTACTTGCCACACACATATTATTCACCCGCGCAAAATAAACCTTTAACTCCAGGAAACAAAGCTCAAATCCATATTCCATTTTATACCTGCAACAGACACCTGTTGCTTAAGAAAGAGAAGTGATACCTGCTCACAATATTATGAACTCATTAAGATACAGAAGTGATACCCACTCACAGTATTATCTACACATTTTCATCACATTAAGATACATAATTAATACCTACAAACATTATTTTCAACACATTAAGATACATAATTGATACCTACTGACATTATTTTCAACACATTAAGATACATAACTGATACACTATTTTCAACACATTAAGATACATAATTTTCACCTACAAACACTATTTTCAACACATTAAGATAAGGAATTGATACCTACCAACACTATTTTCAATAAATTAAGATATAGAATTGATACCTACTACAAGATGCATTGATCCTTATGCATCCCCAATCATCTCATATTCATAGTTAAGATTCAATTTTCTTTTCTGCGTTCTACTTCTAATGGTACTTATTATTTGTTTTCCAAACTCCATTAAATCACTAAAATGATGCCCTATACTCACACCACTAGATGGGCAAAGTAGAATTACAATGAGGAACCGATAAAGGTTCCTGGAATTTGAAGAAAAGACAACCAACAAGCAGAATGCCAAAAAAATATGAAGACGCAACGCAACATTTATGAATCTACACTTCAACAAATTACCACAAAGAATTGCAAAAAAACAAAAAAAACCAAGTTTTGGAATAATGAAAGAATATTGAAACCGCATCAACTTTTAAAAAAAAAGTTACTATGATTCAACAAATTACTAGAAACTAGAAAACACAACACAAAAAAGCAACTGAAGCCAATTTTTATTTTTGCAAACACAACTACTACAGAGACAAAATACTCTTACCCAAAAAATCAAAGCTCTAAAATCCTAAACAAAATTTAAACACTAAGTGAATGCAATATAACATCCAAACCTTAATATGAAAGAGAGAGAGGGAATTCGAGAGAAATGTACCGATTCAAACGTTCAGATGAGAAAGACTAGATGAGGGAGGTTCTGCGACCATAGAGAAGGAAGTGAAAGAGAAAGAGTAGACCAAAGAGTTTTTGCCACAAAAGAAGAGGAATACACAAAATTATGTCTCGTAGTTGAAATTTTGGGTGTTATGATTAGGGTTGATTCATAAATTCATTGAGAAGAAAGGCGCGATTGTCAAGAAGAACAAAGGCGCGACTTGACACATGGCCTAAGGGGAAACTGCAATCTACCCGTTTACAGCGTAAGCTTGCTTTTCTCCTAAATCTTTCAGATGCATTTCAACGGCTGCCATTAATTCTCATATAAGGTTCTCACATGATCCGAGCGCTCTTAAAAAAGCATCCCCAATTGTGCAAATTAAAGGCTCTAAAACTTGAAGTCCAACCGGAGCACTAGCTAAATCTATATGCTTGGTTGAAGCCCTTGAAACCAAGTGGGTCCTGCAAGGAGAAAAGTTGCAGCCCATATTTTTTGGTCTCTCACTTGCATTGCGACTGTACAAAGCCATACTTGCCACCATGCTGACCCTTTTTTTTTTTTCTTCTGTCAACAACATGCTTGCCACCATGCTGACCCACTTTTTCAAAAGCTGTGGAACCAACGGCTATAAACAGCTACAAGTGAGACCAATGACTATAAACGGCTATATTTTATATTTTTATTTTAATAGATTTGCATTTTAGCTCATAATTCTCCTTGACCAAAACAACTTTTTTTAAAAATTATTTTTTAAATATTTACTATTGTTAGACTAATTCATCTGAATTGTCTACAGAAGAAAAAAAAAAAAAGTTTACAACAACAATGCATCATCAATAAGATCAAGATCTGGTTCAGCCTGCTCAAGATCAATACGAAGCCAATGGACACCCACCACCCACTCGGGAAGTTCTCGAACAGGAGACAGAAAGGAAGAGTGAGCATAAGGAATCATTCCACAGTGAAGGCAGCTCTTAGATGAGATTCTATCTCTTAACCATCGGATCAAACTAACCAATTTTATCGAACGGTTAAGAGATATGGCATCATCTATTGATCCAACGATTCAGAAATAAGACCTCATCTATTGGTCCAACGGCTAAGAGATAGAACCTCATCTAAAGACCTTGTATAAGACCCTCGCTATAAAATTCTTGAGAGCACAAGGGACCTTCGAACATGTAAATGGGTCTGGTTGGACTTCTTAAGCTACTCAAAATTTGGTCCTCAGGTGAGCACTTGTGAAAGATTTCAATTGCAGAACCATCAATCAGTGCCAGAATCGGTCACTGGACAGCATTAGCAGCCACGACTCATTTAAACTAACTGCATCCTCAGTTCCATTTGGTATTAAGGAATGGAACCCCAAAGAAAAAAAATCTTCCAATGAGAACCAAAATGCTGTAGCAGTAGTTAGAGAACTGAGAGAAGTGATATAAAGTTAGGCAGATGCATGTTCAGCTGCGTAAAGTGGATCATCGCATTACGGTAAAAATCTAAGAAATATTCCAAATACATAGTTTAATAACGCTTAAGGTTACACAGCCATCTCTGAATTTGATTCACCATGTCTCTAGGCATGCCACCTATATATGAAATGGAATTTAGTCCGAAATGCAGTACATGAGGCTTCTCCTTCCAGGAAAATGATTCAAGAAAAGCATCAGCAATATGAAAAGCAGCATAAAAAACGTTGGCCCAAGTTCTCAACTAACTGAGACTACTGTTTTCTTGGCCGCCCTTGCATTTTAAACTCCCATTTTTTTCGATTAGGATTTGTTACACCAAAGGCAGAAAACAAAGCAAGGGACCTAACTCATGATGCAACCAAATCAGGTGTTTCCGCCTCGATAGATAACAAAGCTGTATGCACTTTGTCCAACCAACCGTCCAGCCTATCACGCAACGATTTGATCTGTGGAATTCCCAAAACTCTTGGTTGCACCCAGGACACATGCACGGTTTCCTCAACTTGATCAATTATTCCCTCAATCAAATGAACCTGCAGTAAGCATCTCCTATAATTATTCAATTGAGAAAATTCACAATAACAAAAAAAATAGACATTTGAATTACAAACATACAATTGTCCAGATGACCATTACCATAAACCATATATCATGTAACGACCAGATAGACAACACAAGGAGCATTTTATCTCGGTTTAAATTTGATAAGGTATTTGCTTTCTTTCTATTTCTTAGTAGTGCCAAAAGCAAAGTCATAAGGAAAATCATTCCCCACAACACCCGAAAAAAAAAAAGGAACTGAAAAGACAACAGAACAGAAGTTAAGGAAATGATGGGTTAAGAACAAAGCCAGAACATCACTTCCATTCTAGGTCTTTCCTTAATATAATGATCATGCAAGACGGCTATACAACTACCAAAACATGGAGATCTGATTCTCTTAACTGGCAAGCAAACACGCCATTACTATGCTGAATTTATCAATAACTTTAGAATTAGGGTATATTGTATGTAGCACAAACACTTCTAAAAGAGGGAGTGTGGGGGGGGGAGGAATAATCATACATCCAAAGAGTATTATTTTTAGGAATATTTTGATTAATTCAAAAAATTAAAGCAACAGAAACTAAATCATTATGTAAAATAATGTTACACATAAATGCTATATATATATAATTATTTAAACTCATTTTCATGTTCGTCATGTGCACAGCTTAACCTGTATTGCATACCCATAAAGTACACACAAAAATATCAAAGGCCAGTGCTATAAAACTAAATAAATCATGGAACCTACTAGATATGTGCAAATACGGTTTGAACGCTCAATACCATATACATCAGATATACCATGTTCATCTGGCCAAATTTATAATACTAGCCCTCTTACCAAGTTAAAGTTCAGTCTCTCAAACTAAAAGTTTTTTTTTTATATTTTCTTCAATGTAGGGTAGTTAATCTTTACTTGTTCAAGAGTCATACATTAACAACCATGACCATAAGACTGGAGTCTTCCATATTAGCATAGATACGTAAGTAGGGAAATCTGAATAGGCAGGGGCTGTACACCTTGGATGATTCTAATATTAATAAAGATACCAAAATCTGAATTCATTCACTGTCCATCAAGTTCTCAGAAAAGAGGAACATACAGAAAGACTCTTCACAAGAAGATGCTCCACATCCTCGACAGAAAGTTTCGTACGCTCTGCAATGATACTCAAAGGTATAGTCCTATCTTCAGATGGCCGGCTGCAAGGAACATGTCAACTTAATGGTAATTCAAAAGAACACAGAGAATAATAATTTCTCATCTGGCACAGATTACAATTGAAAGGATGATCATTGACCAAAGAAAAAAAAGGATGATCTACAACATGCAAACCTGAAGATAATTTCCATCAAGCACAGAATGTTAATCTTCTCCAAAAGCTTCTTCTCATTTTCAACTAAAGCTGGTTGAGCTCTAAGAGCAGCATTATGCACACGACATAATTCTTGATAACGAACTAAATCACCAGAGTTGAACGCTTGAAGAATATAGTAAAGCCACTCTACCTTTGTCCCTAGAAGACTCTTAATCTGCATAAGTTGTTAAAAGAAGTCATCTATCAAAAAAGAAAAGCAGGAAAAACAATTTAATATAATGAGGTCCACACACTTCAGAAGAAGCACCTGCCAACTAGATACATAATTAATATCTATAAAAGCTGTAGGTCATCCAAAAAACACAAATGGACAGGAGGGTGTGGGCATCCTCGGTGGGGTACTACAGGGAATTCAGATCATAAAACCACATGGTTCTCTAAACCATTGTACAAACTTATTTATTCATGCAAAGAAGCATGTACACATAATAGGCTGCATACACATAATAGGCTGCATAAAGTCAAGTTGGAGACTACAAACACTTCGTGATAATCTATAGCAGTCGAAATTAATAGTAATTTGTCATACTTAGTGATCTCAGCTGGGAGAGTGGAAATAAAGCCAAACTGTAAAGTGTAAAATAAATAGCAGTATCAACAAGAATGTGCCTTGCAATCTTCATTTCTGATCAATTCAAATCCAATGTTTTAATATTTGGTGCAAAAGCTTTTCAAATACAGAAACAAAAATATCTTGTTTATCTTTAAAGGGAACTCTTTTAAGTAATGTAATATGAAAGCGAAAAAAAGAGAGAGAGAAATTATGCACAAATGGTCTTACAATAGGATGTGCAAGCAGCTCTCCAAAGTTGTAGATGTTGTCTCCCAGGAGCGCAGAAAGGGACAAATCAAATGCCAAATCCTTGCATACGTTAAAAGCAAATTAAACCGTCAAAATCACATCATGGATTAAAAGACGAAAACTGTCTAACGGCTACTCAGCAGTAAAATTAAGTGAGTCACATATGGACAATTAATTCATAGGATCTGCAGTGTCGACAGAGGCTATCATTTGTGTCCAAACCAAAATCTTTCAAATGTATACTGAACCAGTGAAAAGATAAAAGGCAAGTGTGAAATCCTTAGTTAATTATGCATTGAACAAAGTCCATGTTCAAAACAATGCACACAACTCCATTTAGCCAAGTCACTGGATTCTCTTAGAAATCCTCATGTATAAAACAAATATTTCCAGGTTTTCACCAAATAGAAATCCTCAATTAAATGACAAACAAAAATGAACGCGTTTTCTCCTCTTTCATCAATCTATAATACGATGGATAAATTTTATACTAAACCATTCCTATTCAAGTGCTTAAAATTCAGCTCCCTGAGATTGACCTTATTCCACATTTTACCCAATATCTCCTTTATGTTAAGTTGCATTCTCTAAACTGGACTGTTCAGATTATGTTTACAATCATATTGGTAAGTAATCATAGCAGATGGTAGAAGATTTTCCTTTTCGTTTTTATTTTTTCCATTTGGTATATAAAAGATTTAGAAGATAAAGCCTATCGTCAAATGCCTTGGAAGACTTGAATCCAGGCATGGAAAATACAAACTATAAGGAAACCATTCATCTAAAGTACGCAACCACAGGTTTCAAGCCTTCCCAATAACATAGAATTTCAAAATAGTGATGGGCTTTAAAACTTAGGAACTGCAAAAGAAAAATGGTTTGCTATAAGATTACATAACTGCGTACCAGCTTAAATGATTCTGAGAGAGACTCCACTGATGTGTATGCTAGATAAAGAAGAGCACTTTTGTAGAACTCAGCAAATTCCTGACGGAACTTATGGTATTGAGATGAAACCCAATAATAGCTAGCATATACAGATGGATCGATGTCAGTCATACTGTCAAGTGTACTCTTTCCATCTTCTAGAAGTTTTTTGCACTCTTTCTGGTCTTCTTGCTCAAGTTTGAATATTGCTATTTGCATCTTAATGTAAAGGATTGGTTCCTCTATCCGTTGCTCTCTAGTGGCTTGAAGCTTCTCAATCACCCCTTCAAGGTAATTGATAGCAGCTTCCTTCTCTGGATACTGCCGAGAAAC
The DNA here is from genome assembly GCF_000346465.2 of Prunus persica. Classification (NCBI taxonomy): domain Eukaryota; kingdom Viridiplantae; phylum Streptophyta; class Magnoliopsida; order Rosales; family Rosaceae; genus Prunus; species Prunus persica. The sequence continues at coordinate 2,923,083 of NC_034013.1, read as the reverse complement.
AATTACTGCGAAGTGTGCAAGCTTCAGAAGGTTGATTTTAGTCTCAAAATCAGTGATGAAATTGTGATATAACTGTATCAGAGCATCGCCAGCCTGATATTCAATAATAAGAAGCCAAAGTCAGATGCAGGAAGGAAGGAGACATGCAGAAAATAGAAACATACTACTGGAATTCTTTCCTGTCAAGAACAAGTAGAACACACTTGCACTACATCCAGACATATTGATAGCAATAAAATGTTCTATTACTACCATTTTAGCATTAAAAAATCATATATAAAGTCATCTAGCAAACAAAGATTCAGTACTTCAATAATTAAAAAACAAAACTTGGTAAGTTAATGAGATTTTTCGTGCAAATGGATTACATGAGAAAACATAGAACCAGATAAACCCCCATGCAAATTAGCTTTGTAGGTATCATCAATTCTGTTGACAATTTCTACAAAGTAAAAGAAAAAATGCAACCTAATCTCATTTCAAGATGTACAAGTTTATAACATAACATTATCCTGATTAAGAAAATTCAAAAATTAAATTCCTTAGAACACACATCCATAACCTAGATTGTTTCTTCACCATGTCATATTTAGAAGGCACAAAGGAAGCTAAACATGACCAGTAAGGGCTTGTTTGGTAGGGAGGACTAGACTAGACTAGAAAAATGCCTACATTTCATGTGCATTGAAGGCATAATATGGATATGTTGCCTAACTTGGAGGAAGAATGGGGACTATCTATAAGAGGTTGATGACTAAAATTTATCCCCTTAATCCCCTTGAAATTGGTGGGATTATGAGGGATAAGTTTTAGTCATCAGCCTCTTATGAATAGTCCTCCTTCATCCTCCAAGATAGACAACAATATCCATATTATGCCTTGATTGCACATGAAATGTGGGCATTTTGCCAGTCTAGTCTAGTCTAGTCCTCCCTAACAAACCAGGCCTAATAACTTACAAAGCAATCATTGAGTGTCCATGGGATAAGGGTAGCACACCTTAGTTCCATACTAATGCATGCCTAATCTGGTTAAATGCCAATCAAGTTACAACCATGCCTAAATGTTACAAATAAATATCTCGTGATAAAAGCACTATACAGAAATTGAAAATTGTAGACAAATTATCATACTTATTACCTCACATTTGGGGCAACTACAATCAAGAAGTGCTCAAATTATGTTCAAATATGTTATAATACAACCTCTTAGAAAAATATTATTGTCAGATAGTCCCTTTATAGAGTTCATTTATTGTACGGTAAACAATTTGGAGTTTCCACTACTGCCACATTTTATGTGCTAAGACTCTCCAATCTAATTAATTTGATATCTTAATCTATGAAAGCCTCGCATCTGGTGAAAAATACATTGACAAAGAGAAAAAAACACAGAGCATGGGGCAACTTTGGTAAAGGCACTTGGTTAGTAGCTTAAAGTTACATGTTAAACTTTACTTTACTTGAGCCATCAGTTGCTATACAATACATGGGTAATACAAAACACTTTAAACAATTTTTCTATAATTGCATAACACCATAACCACAATACAGGAACCTAATTAACATCCTACGTTGTCCTCTCCTCCAGGCAGCAAAGAGAGTCATATTATTCAACAAAATATACATATGTATGTATGCATACAAACAAAAATACCAGGATCGTAGATGCATTGAGACCACAGTCCATGCTATTTTTTATTTTATTTTTAAATACAAGTGATAGTCTACACTACAAGGAGGAGGGGAGTTTATCTCACACACACTACCAAGGTGCCATAGGGATTCGAACCTGAGACCACTGGTCTGCAAGTCAAGGCTTTCCACTGGGATAGACCACAATCCATGCTAGTTGAATGGATCAACAGTTTCAAACCAACTAGTTCCCTCCCAAATAAAAATTTGATTTAATTAGAATGAGTTCCAAGGAAATTAAAACCCAGAAAAAAAATTGTCACCCGAGGGTTAAACCACTCTCTAATGATTAAAAAACTAGGATCTACAAGAACTCATTGCTCCCAGAGGAGAAACTCTCAAAACTAGAATCCATAACCCATTTTTTTGACCTCTAGTTACTCAAATCACATAAAAATGAGTTGAAAAAAAAAAATAAGAGCACATGCTTTCAGAGATTTATAGTAGAGTTTCACTTAATGCAACCAAAGCATTAAAATCCAAATATTTCTTCCCCCGTAACCACAGAAAACCCTAATTCCAGAAAAGAAATTATAAAAATAAAAATAAAAATAAACCTATTTTTGTCATCCAAACGCCCATTTCCCATTACTGTTCCCAAAAAAACCCTAACTCAGCAACAAAACCAAAAGAACACTTCAAGCCGCAAACTAAGGATTTCACAATCCCTAAATTCCCGAACTCACAGTCACACATCCACACACTGAAGCATAAGCATCAAAGAAACCAAAAATTGGGGTGGGAAACAGACCTGGAACACGGCGAGAGCAACAAACTGCTCGAGCTTGAGAGTGAGCTGGTGCCATAGCTTCTTCTGGTACAGATCTGCGAGCGAATTGTACCAATCGGAGAGCTCCGGATGCGCGTTGCGCAACGACTCCAGGTACTGCAGCGCGGCCATGCCTGATTCGGAGAGAATTTGCGAGGGTAGGGAGACCTAAGGCCTTGTTTGGTTTGTATTTATACGAATCCGAAAAAACACCTTATTTAGCTTGTGCTCAAAGAAAAGAACACAAAAGTGATGAAAAATCTTTGCGCTTTTATCCGTGTATTTGCGTAAATATACAGAAGAGCCGGCATTGCAACTAAAAGTCGGGTCGGGTCGGGTATGAGAGTTATGGTATATATTTTTGGGAAATAGCTCAAAATGCCACTTTTTTTATAATTTTAACTGAAAATATTATATGTATTTATTGTCAACTTATTGCACACATATTACTTTTTCTTAAATTTAGTTCTCTCTCTTTGCTCTCTCTCTCTCTCTCTCTCTCTCTCTCTCTCTCTCTGTGCTGGCATACAAGACTTTTCAAATTTTAGACAGCCAAAGTTTAAGTGTAAAAGTAGTAAACTGACATACATAAAGTCTGAATCTTGTTGATCAGAAAACACTCACCATGAGTACCTAGTCTTTTAGATTACAAAAACAGAGTTCTTTTTCTCCAAACAAAAATATCTTAAAACAAAGGAAATAAGAAAATGAAGTAACAATTTTACAGCAATTTTTTAAAGAAACAATGAGATTGACAATTATTATGGTTCCAAAACAATACCAGGCATTAAATTAACACATAAATGTTGAGAAAAATACGAAGAGTAGAGAGAGAGAGAGATCGTAAATAATACTTCAGCCAAGAATAATCTCAACTCCTACTAAAATCACAAGCAGATAAAGAAAAATGATATCAACATATATTCCTATTAAATTACAGTAACATATCAATAAAATACAAAACAAAAAATCAATATAACAGCAATACCATAGCAATACAAATACAATACCACTACAATACAACGCAATAAAATCACAATACGATTGCAATAGCAAATCAACAATGCTACCTCACTATGATATAATTATAAATTCATAGAAAATCCCAATACCAAATGCAAGAATCAATCGACAAAGAACAAACACACTTGTTGTTTCAGACAAACAAATTCAATCTCAATACTTCACTTTCTACACAAAATACAGACGAAATCAATCACATTCCAATTTTAGTAATCAAATTCAATTTAACATCAAAACTTACATATTCCCAACAATTCATTTTTTGGAGAAGTTGTTCTTGAAGAAGGCATGTAAACCCAGACTTCAAAACCTCCTAAAATTGGACCAAAATGCTCAAACAATGGCCACCTAATGCCAAGACATGTTGTCATATTAAGAAAAGATGGTTTGTTTGGGTTTGTTTAGGTTGCAAAAAGGATTTGAAGAGAGACGAAGTTGGAGTTTGGATTTGGGTAGAGAAGAAAACAGAGAGGAAGGGGAAGAACTGGGTTTTGAGGGCAAAGTTGTGGGTTTTGTAGGTTGTTCTTGATCTTATTCTTCGTGAGAAGAGGCGTAGTTAGCTAGATGGAGAGAGAGAGAGAGAGAGAGAGAGAGAGAGAGAGCTGCGCTAGAGATAGCAAAGAGAGAGACAGAGAGAGAACTAAATTTCAGAAAAAGTGATATGTGTGCAATAAGTGGACCATAAATATATATTTATTGGTGATAGTTGCAAAAAAAATTGAGAGGGGTGGTATTTTCAGTTAAAATTATAAAAAGTGTGGCATTTTGAGCTATTTCCCCATATTTTTCTGGGGTCATAAGAGAGTTATGGTCTCTAGACCATATCCAACCATAAAAGGGCTAAATCTAAATTTTGACCCTTCAAAATACAATTATTCATGTATTGTATGGACTTAAAACAATTTTTTCCTCCAACCATAGGCCTTCTCCAACCCATGAGGGGCTAAACCCAAATTTTCCTCTCCAAAAAGTAACTATTTGGGTTTTGCTCGGACTCAAATCGTTTTTTCTCCCAACCTTCTGGACTCAAATTTTAAATTCACAAATTTATTAAATTGTTTAAGAATGGTTTAAGTCTAATATTTTTTTAATGGAAAACTTTTCTTCATTTAATCTTTTTAAATAAAGTCATAATTTAATTTTTTGAATAATTTGACCCAAAAAAATTGAAACTCCATAAATTTAATTTTAATCCAAAAGAAAACACACAATATTAAAAAAAAACACACACACACAAGATATTTGAAACACAAAAGGAGGATTGAAACAATTGTCGACCTCATTCACCATCTCCAAAGCTCCTCCAAAGGTGATTTGATCAAATCATGTCGGATTTCAAATAAATGAAAGTAACAAATGTATTTATTTTAAGCATGAGAATAATAGTTGCACTATTATATGTCTCAAGGGTAAATTACTCAAATGGTCCTCAAATTTATACACGATTTACATTTTAGTCCCTCAATTAAATTATTCTTTCAAATGGTCCATCAACTCTATATTATTCGGTCAACTGGTCCTACCGTTACCATCTATTAGTGTTGCCGTTAAATGAGGGTAAATTGGTCATTTCATACCTTAAAAATAAATAAATATTGAAAAATGAAAATAAAAAGCTCTCTCTCTCTCTCTCATCTAACCACCATGAGTAGGTTAGATGCGTGGGGCAAACCTATCCCCCCCACCCCCCACAGCCACCCTATACTCCCAAAACACTCTCTCTCTCCCAGCACTCTTCGCCTACCCAGCAATTATCGCCCAATCACCACTAAAAATTTCTCAAGACACCCAAAAATATAGCCCCCCAATCCCCCACAGCCACCCTTCACCCAAGCCCACAACCACAACTAATCAAACTCGTCCCACAGCCACCCTTAAGAAAACTTGATTTATTTGATATGTAGCATTTCTTCTAGCAAAGTCTTGAAGTTGAAGGAGACCCTTGATGTATGGTTTCTCTCTTCTCCCCGGCCTCTGTCTGCTAATATTCGAAAGCAGCTGATTCTCAAAGATATAATTGGTAATGGCAACACAGCTTCAAATCTTTATTCTTATTTTTATTGAGGTTTGAGTATTGTGTTGGGTGGTTTAGAGTTTTCATTTCAAGTTTTGCTTCGTTTAAAATTTCAGTGAATCTTTGAAATACTCCAATTTTTATTTGTTAATTATGAAAAGTCATATTTACCCTAAAATTTGGTTAAATCTAACAGAAAATTAGATGGTGGGATTAATGAAGCGAATAATATAGAATTGATGGACCATTTGAATGAATAATTTAATTGACGGACCAAAATATAAATCGTGTATAAGTTTGAGAACCATCTGAGTAATTTACCCTATGTCTCAATGTGGATGACTTACTTATTTTTGGCTCTAATATTCATGTTGTGAATAATGTCAAATCTTTGTTATGTGCAAACTTTCATATGAAAGATTTAAATGAAGCTAGTGTAATACTTGGAATTAAGGTAACTGGTTTAGAAAAAGGATTCTATTTGGATCAATCTCATTACATTGAAAAAATCCTTAAGAAATATAATTACTTTGATTGTAATCCAGCAGTTACTCCTTATTATCTTAGTGTAAAGTTGTTCAAGAACATTGGTGACAGTGTTAGACAAACAGAGTATGCAAGCATCATTGGTAGCCTTCGATATGCTACTAATTGCACTAGGCCTAATATAGCTTATGTTGTAGGAGTAATATGCAGACTTGCAATTGGACATAGTTTGAAGCATTGGTATGTTATTGAGAGGGTCATGCAATACCTTAAAAAGATTATGAACCTTAGATTACACTATGAGAAGTTTCCCGTTGTCCTAAACGGATACAGCGATACTGATTGGAATATTTTATCAGATGATTCAAAGGCTACTAACGGATGTATATTTAATATTGCTGGTGGTGCAGTTTCATGGAAGTCTAAGAAACAGACTATTCTGGCTTACTCCATATTGGAGTAAGAGATGATAGCCCTAGCAATGGCTAGTGAGGAAGTAGGTTGGTTGAGAAAACTACTGTCAGATGGGAAGAATCGTTATTATAATGGCAAGAGGCTAAAAATACGTCGCAAGCACAACACTATTAGAGAGTTTCTTTCCAATAGGGCTGTAAGGGTGGATTATGTACAATCTGATTAGCTGATCTTTTGACGAAAGGACTAACACGAGAAAAGGTTTGGAAAACCTGAAAAGAAATGGGACTAAAACCCATAGAAGGTTAAGTCACTTGTGATGGTAACCTAACCTATAGATTGGAAATCCCAAGAAATAACCAGTCATCTAGTAATATGAGTGGATTCATGCTATTGTTCTATATCCATCCTTAGAAGCATGAAATCCTGAAGCGATTTAAGGTTGAGTTCTTTATAACTCTTAATGAGATCTGTACTCTATATTGAGTGGTCTCACTGTTTTGGGGTGGTGAAAATCCACTAAACTCGAGCACCCTTTCGAAAGTACAAGCGAATGGGCTATTGGGGTTATGACGTGCGAAAGCTGGCCGAGACTTGGAGAGCTTGGCAGTCGGGTGTTGTGGGATTTATGCGGCTAGAAAGCGGCCGGGTTTTGCTGGAGAAGGAAGCCGGCCGCGTTCGAGCTTTGTTGGAGAATTATTGTTGGGCTGGAAGCAAAGATGAGCTCGAGCTAGAAGTTCGAAGTGCGATCAAAATTGTTGGAGTCTTGGAGCTTTGGTGGTCAAGAATTGGGTGCAGTTGGGCCTGGCGAGACTCGACTGGACAGTTTGAATGTAGCTGAGATTGCAGTCAAGCTTTGTTTAAAGTGAGGCTAGAGATTGAAGGTGGCTGAAGGTGTTCGAAGAATGGTCGGGCCTTGTTTGAAGTGCGGCTGAAGAAGATGGCTGGGCCTTGTTCGAAGTACGGCTGAAAAAGAAGGTTGGGTTGTGCTCGAAAGTGGCAAGGGGTTTGAGTATGGTCGGGTTTTGTTTGAAGTGTGGCTGAGGATTGCCGCCGAACTTTGGCAGCGAGTTGCTGCTGGATCTATTGAAGAACATGACTAGGCTGCATCCAAGTATGGATTAAATATGCGGTCGGGTTAAGAGCTGAAAATGCAGCCGGGCTAGGAGTCTGTTGCGCCCGAAAGCCCTGAAGGATTTTGGAAAATCACGATCGAATTTTCGAATGGTTGTTGCAAGGTGGCCGATGCGTTTTCTTTAAAGACCATGGTGCCTTCTCAAAAATATGACCGAGTGCTTCCCTTTGCAAAAGTGGTTGGGCATATCCTTGCAAAATTGGCCAAACACTTCCTTTTGCAAAAGTGGTACGGCACTTCTCAAAAAGTTGAGCCGATCACTCCTTAAATACCTTGGTTAGCCACTCCTCTTACAAAAAGTTGGGCTGGGGCGGATTTCTCCTTGCTCACCCGGGCCCCCTCTTCACAACACTTGGGCAAGTAAAGTTGGGCCGAGGGAGTTAAAGTTTGGCTGGAGGTATTTCCGCCGGAGTTAGCAGGAAGTATTTCCGCCGAGGGAGTTGAAGTTCTGCGGGAGGCATGTCAGCCGAGTTCCTAATATTCAAATATTTTGAGAACTCAAAGATAGTCCAATGTGAGGCCAAGCCCAACATCCTAATATTTGGAGTTCTCATACCACCCACCTTGGAGGATGATCAGCCAACTCTAGAATTCTAAACACTCAAAGGGCAAGAGGTTCCGCCAGATGTCTAGATGAAATCTCGGAGGTCCAAGCCCAAGCCAGGGATTCACACCCAAGATTTCTGAGGTTAGTGTGCATGTGACGGAGGCCTCACAAGGAAATAAATCAAGGAGATTGATGACAGTTCAGAATATTCCAAAACAAGAGAGAATCAAGCAATCAGAATATTTCAACTAATGTAATCCCACGGATTCAAGGGGCCTCAAAAGGAAAGAGTTTTAAAAGTATTGACATTTGGCCAATCAATGGCCAGCCCATGGGTTTGTGAGGGGAAGATCTCTATAGAGTTTTTAGTAGCAATTCTGACGTACCTCAACCCTTATGTGTGACCATCTTTTTGTAGTGGTCTTGGAGGTTAGGGTTTCAGAGGAATAATTCCATAGATGGAAAGGAATTATTCCTCCCCGATTTGGAATTGATTTGATTAATTAGGGATTTGATTTATTAGAGTAAATCAAATCCCTAATTGTGGTAGGAATCAAATCAATTCCTAATTTGATTAGGTAACTCCTCATTTAATTGGGAATTGTGGTTAGAATCAAATCAATTCTCTATTTAATTATGTAACTCTCAATTTAACTAGGTAACTCCCAATTAAATTGAGTAACTCCTAATTAGGTTGAGTAATTCCCAATTAGGTCAAATAATCCCCAAATGGAAGGAATTATTTGACCCAGGGTTTTAATTTAATTTGATTACCACACTTAGGATTTTAATTTTCAAGCACCTAGTGTACCGAGTTCTTCCTTTTTCTAGTGTAAGTTTAAATTCTTGTTCAATTTATATTTTTCTTGTCATTTAAATTCTTGTTCGATTTACATTCTTTGTCATTTAAATTCCAGTTTATTTCAATTGCTTTACCTTTCATTGTCATTGCACTTTTATTAAGTTTAATTTCCAGTTTATTTTAGTTTATCATTCTTGTTGTTCTTGCTTTATTTATTGCTTTATTTATTGCTTTGATTTATTTTATTGCACTTTAATTCTTGTCTTTACGTTTAAACGCACATTTAGCTTAATTGCATTATTTTTTATTTAGAAACCTAAAAATCACAAAAACATCCGTATGAAGCCTAACCATCCTCGAGCCCAAGGAAGTGAAAGAACCTAGGCCAAGAGGAGGTTCCTTACTTGGCCGATCAATCGTTTGATCAAAGTTAGAAGCACGACACATCCATCTACTCACATTCCATTCAAGCCCAAATTTGGGGCTTGGTGGTGGCACGCCCCGCACTCAAAAGAAGAAGGACCAAAAGTTCTTTTCGTCACCCGCCTTGGCCGAAAAGAGGGAAACACTCACCTAAGTGAATGTGAAAATGAGGCCTCTTTTTATGAAATTTTTTGTTGGAAAATTTTCTAGAGCAATCACTACACTGGGATACAAGCACATGGTCGTAAAGCGCTCGCTTCTGAACTTCACATTAGTATGCGTGTGGTGTTGTCAAAACTAGAGTTCAAAACTATATGTTACTCTTGTATATTCTGGAGCTCCATCATTATGTAGAGGTTCAAGTTGAAAAACATCTTTACTTATGTATAGTCCTCCGACATGTTGCTCAATGAATTTATTTCTAAAATAAACAAGTGGGGGATTGTTGAAATTGATATGTTCATTTTTAAAATGTATTATTCAATAATTATCTTAAATTATCTTTAATATTCCTTTAATATGAGATATTTTCTCAAACTGTTTTGTCTACTAATTCTATATATATATATATAGCCTGAAAGAAAATACACGGAAAAAGCTACAACTTGTTTCCTCTTCATCTCATGAAATTTTCTAAATCTATTATTTCCTAAACTGAGTTTTCTGAGCAACATAGAAAGGTGTTGTATTTGGGTCCTTCCTCAGTGTAAGGAAGAACCTAAACATAGGAGATTCTGGGGCTATTTTATCATGGGGACGTAGTGGCTTTTTTTGAATTGCTTGCACAAATTGAGCAGAGCCACAAAACGTCTTAAAGAGAGCAACCTAGTATGGGACTCATCCCAAGAATCATTCATAGCTTCATATTGAATTTTCGGGCAATATTTTTCTTTTAGTTTTGTTCTTTGCATCAACAATTGCTGTGGCAAAGGGGGGCCTGAGGCAATTAGTACTGTTGTTATATTGCGTGTGACTTATTTTGTGCATGCTAAAAGTTTGGGTGTTCTCTAGATTATTTTTGTACATGTATAAAAATTGGGAATTGCTCCTGTTGCAGGAGAGACTTTTCCAGATTTTTGGCATGAGTCAAACCTCTTGGTTGTTTTGAAATTATGATGAAAGGGCATTTTAGTAAAATGGGCCTGACATTTGCCAAATGTCGGACATGCTCACGGATTCCACCTTAACCTGTTATAGCCCTTTAAAAAAAAGGGTAAACTACAGTAAACCCCCCAACTTATAGGATTTACCAGTTCATACTCAATTTTATGGACACTTACCAGTACACACTCAACGTCACGAAAAACCTACAAATTGCCCCCTCAATTAGCGAGACCGTCAGGAAATCTATTATCTACCTACGTGGCGTCTAGCTGGACGATTTTTTAAGGGCATTTTCGGCATCTCATGTCCTGGGTTTTGTTCCCAAAACAACACGTGGCCTTCTGTAATTCAAAAAACAAAAAACCCCCAAATCGAGTTCCAGATCTAAGCTCCCACTCAAACCTAAGCCCCAAATCGACAGAAGTGGTTGCCCAGGTTCCAATTCGAAGAAGACAAAAACGATGATGTTGATGAAGTCGATGATGTCTGCAAATCGAAGATGCGAAGTAGGCCAGCCCATTTGTCACTACGATAATCAATGTTGTCTGACGACGTCGTGGACTAACAACAACCCTGGGAGAAGATTTTGGGGCTGCGCCCACTATGGGGTAAGAAGAGGTTGTGCATTCTTTGAATGGTATGATCCACAAGTATGCGAAAGGTCCAAGATTGTGATATGTGGACTATTGAAATGAAAGATTGAAAAAAGAGGTTGAAGCTGCCTTGAAAGCACAAAGATTTCTACGAGCAAGTGTTCTGGGTTCTTTGATTTTTTTGATTGTGTTGTTGAGAATGCTAGTACTGGAATGGAGAGACTTTGGATCTTGCAAGAATGTAAAATTAGCACTTACATTTTAGGGTCTAGAACTTAGAAGACTTGGGTGATGTTTTTTGTGGCCATTTGTGGGACATTTTGAAAAATCAAAGTGCTTTATGTGTGTGAAAGGTCTGTTTCTTGTAATTTCCCATGTCAATTTGTATGAAAGATGTTTATGTATGGACAATTATTAGGTGATTTCGAAATGCATAGACTGTTTATGTATGCACAATTGTTAGGCAATTTCCAAATAAACAATTGCTTGAAGGAAAGTTCCATTATATTTTGAGTTCAAAATACATACATACTTTTCCAACCTTTGCAGCTCAAATTTACAAAATGAACATGAGCACCTAATCTGGAATACAATAAAAAAGCTACCAAAAGTTGACAAAATGGCCACATCACAAAACCAAAAATTGTACTAGTTCAAAATAAAATGGAATTTGCATAAACTGAGAACTAAGAACTAAGAGCCTATGTTCTCTGTCTGTTGGATGCTCTCAATCCTATTCTAGCAGTTTCAACTGCATTTGGCTGGGAAGCATTTAGTGCAGCCTTCTTTGCAGCAGCCGCAGCCTTTACCCTTGCATATGCAAGCTTTCTCCTAACTCTTGCAACTGCTTTTGCTTCATCCTACAGAGAAAAAACACTTTCAGCTTCAAACAATAAAACAATAAAATAGCTTTTCCATTTTAAGGAAGAAACAAAAAACATTTCATCAATAAGCTAGCAATAAAGATAGGCACTCACAGCAACAACTATAAGGTCTTGGTTAGGCATTTTTCTTGGTCTTCCTTTACCCCTTGATAGGGGTTTTTCCTTTTGAGGTAGATTCCGATGGTGAGTGGTTTTGTTATGGCCAGTTGAGCCACAAATACTACACCTCATTTGCATTCCTTGTCTTCCTAACCATTTTTTTCCAGTCTTATCTATTCTCTCTTCAGCTCCTATTATCCTCAACTTTCTAGGTCTTCCAGGTTGTCTAGTGTAGGCTGGTGGCTTTATTGCGGTCTGGTTGGTCTTCTCCCATAGCTGTGATCCATTAATTGGCATAATGAGATTGTTATAAAGGGCCATGTAACTTTCCTTGCTGTAGTATGAATGCACATAATCCTCCACAGTTTTACCTCCTTTGTAATGTATGGCAGCAATTCCATGAGCACAAGGAACGCCTGACAAGTCCCACTTTATGCAATAACAAATGTGATTATCCAAATCCACCACATATTGGTCACCTCTTCCTGCATCCACTTGATATTTAGGACCACCAGACCACTGCACAATACAATTACATGCTTCTAACTTTTTGTGTTGGACATGGTCAAAAATGTTCTTGCATATTTGATGAGGCCAACTGCTCATCTTGTCCCTCCTCCACTGGATCCTTCTCATCAACAAGCACCTGATCATCTCTAGCATTGTGATAATTGGCTTGTCCCTTGCTGGCTTGATACTATTGTTGAAGCTCTCACACAAGTTATTCTGCAGCATATCACACTTAGTATGTGTTCTGAAATGAGACTTAGACCATTGTATTGGTGGCTTCTCAACAAGCCACTCCCATGCATTGCTATCTAAGGTCTTCATTACTTCCATTTGATAGTTAAAACAAGGCACATTGGTAGCTCTAGTACATGTCATAACTTATCCCTCAAAACTTTACCTTTATACATTTTGTTGAAGATATCCCAAAGATGCCTCACACAGAATCTTGCCTCAGCATTAGGAACAATGTCTTTAAATGCACCGGGTAGTCATTTTTTCTTGTCAGATATAAAGGCCCATCCATGGGAATTAACAATGTCCACATCCTTGGCCAATAGATCAATGGACCATGTCCATGACTCCTTTGTTTCCATCTTGTTATTGGGATCGATCCCAATTGCTATAAGCAACTGTCCACCATAAAACCCTTTTAAATGGCAAGCATCTAACCCAATAAAAGGCCTACAGTTCATCTTAAACCCTCTCTTTAATGGTTCTAAACAAATATACAACCGCTTAAAAATAGTTTCACCATCAACAAACTCACAGTGTATCTTTGTTGTGGAGCCAAGGTTTTTGTCTTCCAGCTCATGGCAATTATCCCAGAGCATGGTATATTGCTCAGCAACTGTTCCTTCAATGATTCGAAGCGCCTTTGTCTTTTCCCTGTAAGCTTTAATCTTACATATGCCTACTTCAAACTCAGAAGAGGCTGCGTTCACTATAGACTATGGAGGCATCATGGGATTTGATTGAATCCTAGGCAGGAACTTATCTCTCAACCATTTACTTGAGGCTAGTGTGTTTTCAAATACTCTGACACATTATGATTGGGATTATAGTATTTCACCACCAAGCTTCGATCTGTAAGGTTTTTCCAAGCCACATAAATCTGCCATGGACAACTAACTGCTTTACAAACTGCCTTCAACTTGTACGTTTCATTCCTGGTGAAAGTGACCTGTTTCCCACTCAACAAGCAATATTCACGAACAGCTTCTCTGAAAACCTTGCAATCACTGAATATCATTCCAGTATAAAATACAGGGTTTTGTTTGTCTGTTTCATGGTTATAGTGTTTGAATTTTTTTCCCCATTGCAACTGTTTCATCATCTTAATCTAAATGAACACTTCTTAACTCATCCTCAATTGCTGGATCCCCCTCTTCCATCTGGTGTCTTAAAGATCTGTATCGTGAAAATCCGTAGTCCGAGAAGGCTGCTTCCTATTTTGACCAACCTATGAAGGTTGGTCTTCATTTTAACCAGTCTGTGAATGGTGGTCCCCACTTGGACTAGCATGTGAAGGGTGGTCTCCACTTGGACCAGCATGTGAAAGGTGGTCCCCACTTGGACCAGCATGTAAAGGTTGGTCCCCACTTGGACCTTCATCCTCATTAACAACACCACCTTCATTAATAGCACCACATTCACCTTCATTTATCTCTTCATCTTGAAGAGGCTGAAAAGTATCTTCAACTAGGGCATGGTCTGTATCCACTGTTGTAAAAAATTAGTTTCCTGAGCTATTTTTTAAATGTTACCCCCCCCCCCCCCCCCCCAAATACTCACTCTCAACAAAACTAGATGCATTTGATAAGGATGCATCATTATCTTCCCCTGCTGTTGCATTTGCCATTGCCACACCTTTACCCTTTGAAGACCTTGTAGCCCTTGCCCTCTTTGGTGCCTCAGGTTCAGCCGCTTCCTTGTAGCCCTTACCTTCTCTAGTGCCTTAGGTTTAGCCATTTCTTCATCCTTTGAAGACCTTGCAGCCTTTCCCTTCTTTGGTGCCTCAGCCACTGTTTTACCCTTTCCCTTCTTTGCTGCCTTAGGTTCTGAAAAATCCCCAACATCCTCCACTGCTTCTTGCTCCACTATCTTCACCTTATGTGGCTTAGGATATTTAGTTGGCTGCTCAACATTGCTCTTTGTCTTATAAGGAACAAGAGGACTACAATCAGCATATCTTATATCCTCGATCACCACTGACCTCTGTTTTTGTACCCCGGAACCTTCCACCCTTTGCAACTCGATCTGTTTCTGTTTGTTTAAAAAGGTATACGGGTCATCAGCCAACTATGTCAAAAATATATCTATCTCCTTTACTCCTGGCACACATTCACACATTTTCATAACATCTTCATTAGGCAGAAGCTTTTCTACACAAGAAGAGTTGGGAAGCTCATAGTGATATAACACTATACCATCATACCAAGTTGAAACATAGACATTTGGTCCTTATCGCAAAAATCAATGAAGTCCAGAGTCCCATTTACATACAGGTTGTCACATATAGAACCCTCATGGTTCATTCGAATAGTAAACTTATCATCTTTACCTACAAAGCCACATAACAGTCAAACCTATCAATAAACAATTGTTCAATACAAAATTGGTGAATAAACAAGGACGTAAACAAATGTAGAGGTTTTGGACCACTAAGTATTGTCTAGAATCGAACGCAGTTTGGTTTGAAAATAAAAAGTGCTTTTTTTAATGCTTTTCCAACAACACGACAGAAATGGACCATAGACCATGGACTACAAATATCACTCTCAAGCACACTTCAAAGCAAATGAAAGGTTCAGACAAAATAAAACTGCAGGCATCTAACCCTTTACGACGAAACCAAAAAGCAAGAAGTATTAAAACTGCCTTCAACTTACAAGAATGAGGAACACGAAAACCACAAGGACGAATACCCCACGGCATCTCGAATTACAGCAACCAGCTTTCTTTGTGCTTTTGATCAATGCGAAATGGGGATTAGGTTTCAATTTGTGGAATCGGTTTCGATTTGGGGGGGAAATCGATTTGGGTGAGGGGGTTATGGACGACGAGTATCTGGAACTCAATTCGGGGGTTTTTTGTTTTTGTTTTTTCGAATTATAGAAAGCCACGTGTTGTTTTGGGCACAAAACCCAGGGACATGAGATGCCGAAAATGCCCTTATAAAATCGTCCAGCTAAATGCCACGTAGACAGATAACAGATTTCTTGAAGGTCTCGTTAACGGAGGGGGAAATTTGTAGGTTTCCGTGACGTTGAGTATATACTGGTAAATGTCCTCGAAATCAGGTATAAACTCGTAAATAACCTTATAGGTTGGGGGGTTTACTATTGTTTGTCCAAAAAAATAAAAACTCGCACATGCTTTATTAAAACAAATTGTGTATCGATTCTCCTGTGTACTGTAGACGTTTCTACATACTACGGGACCTTTGATTTTTTTGTGCAGGCCAAGTGCATGTAAAGAGACTCGTTATGATTATTATCAGTTATTATAGGGATACACATGGAAGATTGTCGTCAATGCCTTCAGATTGTTAACATTGTTCATTCAATAATACTAAAGGCACTATTTTTCAGTGTAAATGTTACACCGACATAATTTGTTAATAGACCAGTCATGTTGTAGCACTATTAGGGTGTGTTTGGTATGCCTCGCTAGACTGGACTATGCTAAATAAGCCTTCAAGCCCATGTTTGGTAAAATGGGGGACTAAGTTAAATGGGATTGTGGAGTCCAATGGTTAAAAAACCTCCTCACTCACTCTCATTATACAGAGAGCCTGAAATGCAGTTCGTAAAATAGCGAGAGTGCTATTTTGACGCGCAAGTCCGACTAATCCAATCGCATGACCAAAACCATATCCAAGCTTCAAGAATCAATTTCTTCTTCTTCTTCACCTAGAATTATCATCACTATAAACCCAGTCACACCAACCAACCACCACCAATTCAAACTCAACCACTTGAATCAACCACCATCAAATCAAACCCAGTAGAACCACAACCCAATTGAACCTTTCGAAAAATTACCAACCATTGACCTTGGCTCAGTGAAACCAAATGGAGATTTGTGACTTCGAAGAAGATGAGGATCTGTGACTTCAAAGGGAACAAGAGACCTTGGCTGCCAATCACAAGTCTAATCATGGCCTCGATGTTTTTGAAGAAACTCCTGCCTTCCTTAGAGTCATTTTAGATGTTGATGCTCAAGGTCCTGCCAGACCTCCCTTTGTCATATTTAATTGTTTTTGTTTTGGGGCGTTTACCCCCTCTGTAACCTAAAAAAAAGGGAGGGGGGAGGGGGAAGAATAGAGAGAAAATGAGAGGGAAGTAGAGAAAGGTTTGGGAGAGGGATATAGAAAAAAAGGGATACCAATGTTGTGTCAATATTGGAGAAAAAAAGAGAGAGAACCAGAGAGAGATCGGGAGGGAGAGAGAAAAGAGAAAAAAGAAACAGGGCTGGGAAGGAAGAAGAAAAGAGAAGGAGAGAAAAGGAAGAAAGAAAAAAAAATAGAAAAAAGAAAAAAGAAAAAAGATGAAGATAGTTTTAGTCTTTAAAAAATATTTTAAATTTTTTTTATATAATAAATTATACATATCTCGTTGGTTTCTTTGCAATATTTATTTAGTTTTAGGTCAGAATCTCTAATTAATTTTAAATATTTAAATAATTTTTTTAGTCCAACACAGTACCAAACATAGGTTTTCACTATTTTTACAATCCAGCTTCTTAGTCCGACGCATCACCAAACGCAGGCCAGTATTTAATCCAACTTAGGTCAATCTGAGCTAATTCAAGACAGTCCCAGGATTTAGTCCAGTCCATGATAGTCCGCCGTACCAAACGACCCCTTAGGTCTTATTTTTGTACAAACTAGGCCTAGTAGTTTTCGAATGAGTTGTAACATATTTATTCAAATTTGGTCGGCCCAAACTGTTCTAAGATTTAATTTCATTAATTTGGCATAGTGATAAGATTCTTGTTTTGATGTGGAGAGGTTTTGGGTGTACGCATAAGACAAAGATCAAGATTGTGACTCCAAATCAAATTGGGATATGCATTCCAATTTCGCATCACTTGTTATTCATATAAATTATTGGATCTCGAGATAGTGAAAGAACATAAGCCGGAAAAAGATTCTTGTTCGGTCAAATAATTGATTAATTATTATCAAATTTTATTGGCATAATCTACTCACCTTCCATTCAAAAACAAATATGTGGCTCGGTGATGTGGCATGCCTATGCACTCAATCAAAGAATGACCAACTCCTTACATTGACTTATCCAACCGAAAAGAGGGAAACACTCATTCAGGCCACTTCAACCAAGTCTTATGGCACTACTACAATTATATTAAACTATGACACCCAATAAATGAACATTTATATAAGAAATTCATGAGATTGATAAAATCTTGGGGTGAATTACGTAATTTAAAATTGTAATAGTACATGTCATATGTAATTTCGAATGGTAATAGGGATGCCACATGTGAGAGTAATGTGGGAAAAACAAGAGGCGTGGAAGGGATAGGAGTGTCAGCCAGCAACATAGGCACGGTTGCGCGACGGTGACTGAGATGGAGCCCAATTGGGATTTCATTCATTTCTAGTTTCTTATTTGGGCTAACAACATTTTACCCCTTGAGATTTGGGGTGATTCTTGAAATGAGACACGAGGTTTTAATGAAAATTCAATCAATTTATACATTCTTTGTTGTTGTTGTTGTTGAATTTACAAATTACCTTACTTTGACTGTTTGGTCATAGGATGAAATCTTATTCTATGGTATTTACATGAGATTCCCATGGGAGGGAAGGTTGCAGGTAAAGGTGGCAATTTTTAATACGACTCGAAATCTGCACGGGAAATTAGCAGGGTCAACACGCATGCCCATTTAATAAATAAGTGAACACACCAACTTGTTAAAATAACTATATAACCAGCCAACCTGCTAAAACAAATGGAAATGGCAACTTCAGAGAGCACACAAGGGGATTCAAACCCCTACCACTTCCTTCTCTACTAGAGTCTTATCTACCATGTTGCTGATAACTTTGTGTTTATATGCTACAACATTTTATATTTATAATCTACAAGTTGGCTTTCAAAGAAGTAGAATTTCACATGTATATCATTTGATATTTATATTTAAAACAATTACATGCTAACTATCACATAAAAATATACTATTTTAGTACATTACACATATTTCTTTTCCCATCATAACCAATTCTCACATTACTGTGATTATGGAAAAATTCTTCGAACAGTCATCACTTTCTCTAATGTTTTTTTTTTTCTACATTTTTACCTCGCTATGCTACCACTTAGCGGGTAACCTGATACAAACCCGCAAGGAAAATTAGCGGGTCAACCCGACACGAGATGTTTATTAAATGTGTTAATTTTGGGTTAAGCATTCTTGACACGTATATAATCCTACCACAACCATACACGACCCATTGCCAGCCCTAGTTGCAGAACTTGGGAATTTTTTATTTTATTTTATTTTCTAAAGATATTTTAATTTATAAATAATTATAAAAGTGGGCACCGCTCCTGCCACATCATTAATTTAACAGAAGATGAAACAGTCAAATTGAAGAAATGCGTAATTTGGTCGAATTTTAAAACGTTCGGGTGCAAATTGACAAAATTAAAACCTTGTAACCCATTTTCAAAATGGCCCCAAACCTCCTGGGTAAAATGTTTTAGCCCTTTTTATTTTCATTGAAATATTTGTAAGGGAGCTGCTGTTCCGGGGGTCTTTGCCCCCTTTTTTCACCAAAATAAATAAATTTATTTGTAAAGGAAAAAAAAAAATGGATATTTACATATATGATTGGGTGAACTCACTCAGCAAATGTGTGCTGGGACTGGACATATCAATCAATAGAAGCAGACTAATTTATTCACCTCATGCTCATCTAGAGACAACTACTTTTGCTAAAGCACTTACGCTAACTTATTATGAAAGTGATGCACCTTAAAGGCTTTCAAGTCTACTAACAGAATCATTTTAACAACCACCCCACGCCAACCAACCCCACAATTATTAAGCACACCCAAATACTAGTAGTATTTTCAACACACACACACACACACTATACATACATTATACATACATTCATTGAGTTTGTTGAGTGTGAGAAGCTTCATCATTTTCTTCTTGACTTCCAACCAAAGCAAAGTTACCCTTCCTTTTTCCACCTCTTCATTATATAACACACACACTCTCCATCCATCCTTCCCTGCAAACACCAAACACACAAAAAACTGAAAGCTCACATATCACAGAGCAGAATATGGTGCAGTTCAGGGCCCTTAATCGTATTGTTTTGATGTTGTTGCTGGTTATTTTTGCCTCCTCCTCCTCAGTTTGGATCAATTCAGCTTCTGCTTCCGCAGCCATGGAAGAAAGAGCAGTAAGAATTTTACAAGAAGATAAGGTCAGAGGGTTGCAGGGGATGCAGGCATGGGATAGGAAGACATGGATGAATCATGGAAGCTTTCGTAGCCCCCGGAAGCACCTTGTCAACCCTACAGCTACAGCCCAGCTTCCATTCCAAGCTGGCCAATTGCCTGTATAGCTCATATATATGCATAATAATTAATAATACAATCGCTTCAAACTTTAATTTTATTATTAATTTTGTCTGATCTGTATCTCTGTTATTTCTTCATTACTCAACATAATTTTAACTTTTAACTTGGTCATCACATCCCTGCCTGCTCTTTTTTTTTTTTTTTTTTTACCTCCCTCCTTCCCTCTCTTCTTTTTTCTTTTTAACTGGGTTATATCATTTTGACATTTCTCAGGTGGAATTGTAGTTATCTGGAATGATCAAAATTTATCTTTAACAGTTAATTTCTTGCATAACCGTTTTATCATAACTGAAATTTGGGACTCAAATCTTCAATTACCTTTTTCTATGTTTGTTGGCTTTACCAATATCCCCAAAAACACTTACAATTACAAATCTGGAACCAGATAAGTCAGCGGCTTAATTGGCATTTGCCAACACTTATTTCTGGGAATTTTAATTATATATTAAAGTAAGAGATTTTTGTAGAAATGTCACCTGAACTTATATCTCAATTTCAATTTATCACCTTAAATAAAAATTTAAGAGAAATGCCACCTTCATTTTTCAAAATCCATAATTTGTGATCTGACATTAACACCATCCAATTTTCCATCCAGTTTTAAGGGTATTTTAGTCTTTCCGCTTTTAAAGGTATTTTAAAAATGGAAAAATCATTATATAAAAATTTGTATATCTCTTAAAAAATTAAAATTGAAAACAAAAAATCTCACTTTCCCCCATCCCCTGTGCGACACCGTGGCTCTAACCAACCCCACCCACCTTGAAATCCATTCCCCCTTCCCTCTTCACAACCCCTTCTCCATTCCCATTCCCTCTCCTCTTCCTCCTCTCTGTACCATGGAACACACAAATTACCTCAGCCCACCCAAACAAGGGAAGAACCATGAATTTATATAGGGCTGAGCTAAATTTTTTTTTTCTCTAGCTTCTTCTATATTATAATAGATTCTTGAATTGGTCAATAGAATTTAGAAACCAAACAAGTTCATTCTTGGCTTTGTGGAATAAAATTCAATCAGTATAGCTTATAAAATTTGCAAGGGGTGGGTAATAATAGGGATGGCAACGGGTCGGGTAGGGGCCGGGTATGACAATACCATCCTTATCCCCGCTCCCCATCCCCACCCCCGTCCCCGAACCCATCCCCGTTTATTAGGTTTCGGGGAATCTCCGTCTCCGTCCCCGTCCCCGTCGGGGGACTATCCCCCATACCCGCCCCGAATCCCCGATTTTTTTGCATAAAAAAATATTTATCATACATTTTAACATTAAGTTTCATATTACATTATCATTCGACACATCCAAATTAACTATAAAGTTCAACTCAACTATTCAAAATCACATCAATATGAAATTCCATAGAAAATTAGGAAGAATTAGGAGAGGGAAGTTAACTTAGGGTTAAACATAAATATTATAATTATATATTTATTTATTTAAATATAAACATATATATTTTCGGGTCAGGTTCAGGGATGGGGACGCTATTACCATCCCCTCCCCATACCCGTCGGGGATTTTTCAAGTTCGGGGATCCCCGTACCTGATACCTATTTAGCCCCGAAATCTCCCTCCGTTAGGGTCGGGGACCCGACGGGGACCCGCCTCTAAGGGGATTTTTGCCATCCCTAGTAATACATGTGGGAGTATGGGTACCTTATCATGCTCAAAGAGACAGAGAGAGGGGGAGGTCATGTGTGATGTGTTTTGGGGGCGGGTGGGGTTAGGGTTGGATGGTGTTAAAGTCAGATGACAAATCATGGATTTTGAAAAATTAGGATGACATTTCTCTTAAATTTTTTTTAAGATGACAAATTAAAATTGAGGTATAAGTTTAGATGACATTTCTACAAAAAGGGGGCTCTTCCAATTACATTATTCATAGTCATCTTATTTTTTATATAGAGGTACAAACTGTTAACTCTCAAAATTCGGTTTGGTTTAAAGAGCATTGGCTACATGACCATTATTTCTATAAATTATTTAAACAAGCTTGGAAGTACGATTCTAATTCTAATACTAATCCTATAATCTTATTTTCGTTTTGTGCTAATAATCTTCTCTCTTTTGGAAAATGGATAATCTAAAAAATCAATTTTCTCAAATCCATCAACAATTGCATGTTGAATAATAAGATTTATCACAGACTACTAAAACAAAATATGTTGAATGCAATTATAATTCATTAACTAGAAGTGTGAGTTAAATAGACTTACAAGAAACAAAATGTGCAGAAACAAGCAACAACTATCCCATGACTAACAACTCCTAAGTCTATGAGATTCTCCAAAAGAATAGGTAAAACAAACAACCACCTTCCTAAAGAGAAGAGATTTATTTAAATAAATAAAACAACTTGAAACCTTAACACCCTCCCTTAAACTGATTTCTGCCTAAAATAGTTTAGGAATCAAACATCATCTTCAGTCCAGTGTTGATGTCCTCCTTTGAACAATGACCTGTGAAGAGCATACTCCAAGTATGTCTCTGAGCTTCTCGAACACTGGCTATTTGAGTGGTTTGGTGAGGATATCAACCGCTTGGTCTTCATTTTTGCAGAATTCTAACTCAATTACATCATCTTTTCACATATCACGCAAGAAATGGTAACGAACATCAATATGTTTGCTTCTCCCATGCATAACTGGATTCCTTGACAACTTAATATCAAAAACATTGTCACATAATATTATTGTTGGACCTTGATGCTGATGGCAAAGATCTTCAAGCATTCTCCTAAGCCAAATTGGCTTGACAGGAACATGAAGCAGCGACAACAAGCTCAGCTTCAGTAGCAGATAGTGTCACAATCTACTGCTTCTTTTAAGACTACGAAACAACACTTGAACTCATCAAGAACACATGCCCAGAAGTGTTTTTTCTATCAGTAATATCACCTACATAATCACTGTAAGTAAAACCAAAGAAACTTGGCTTTTCTCCCCTTTTATAAAGTATCCCCAGATCAGTTGTGCCCTTTAAGTAACGAAAAATTCTCTTTGCTGCCCTGAGATGCAACTAAGTTGGATTCTCCATATATCGACGTATCAAACTCATGACATACATGATGTCAGATCTTGTTGAAGTCAAATACATCAGACTACCAACAATATGTTTGTAAAAAGTGGTGTCTACTCTTACACCATCAAGATCTCTACTCAACTTCAATCCTATTTCAGTTGGTATTCCAACTGGATTGCAATTCAGCATCTGAAACCTTTCCAAAACCTCCTAGATGTATTTTTTTTAACAAATAAAAATTCCAACTGCTGATTTTACTACTTCTATGCCAAGAAGCATTAACCCCAAATATGTCATATCAAACTCTGTCATCACAAAATTTTTAAAATCTTCACACATATCCTCACCACTTCTTGTGTAGATTAGATCATCAACATACAAGCATACGATAAGCATTTTACCTTCTTCTCCAACCTTAACATACAAAGCATGTTCATTTGGACACTTTTGAAAGCCTTGTTTACCAAGATAAGCGTCTATACGATTGTACCAAGGTCGTGGTGCTTGTTTCAAGCCATATAAGTCTTTCTTCAATCTATAAACTTTCTCCTCATAGCCTTGTTGCATATGACCTGGGGGCTAATCTACATACACTTGTTCTTGCAATTCACCATGTAAGAAGACAGATTTTACATCTAATTGAAAAATAGGCCAAGAGTTGGGCAGCTAAAGAGATTACCAGTCAAGTGTCTTGTCTTGCAACTGGGCAAACACTTCTTTGTAATCAACACCATATACTTGCTCGTATCCCTTTGCCACCAACGAGCCTTGTGCTTGTCTTTCTCGGTTTTCTCGTTTAACTTGGTTTTAAAGACCCATTTCACACCCATTGTTTAATGTCCTTTTGGCAAGTTAAAAAGCTCTCATGTATCATTTTTCTTAATCGACTTAATATCAGCATCCATTTCTTTTTGCCATTTTGGTTTTTTTACAGCTCCCTCAAATGTGGTAGGATCATAATATGCAAATAACGCAAAGTGAGCAGTAGTATCATCATCAGAGAGTTCATCACTACTTACATAATGAATCATATAAGCTGGTCATTTCCTGATACGTTGGTTTTTTAGTGGCTACTCATTTTATAGAATTTGGGGGTTTTTCACTAGTGGTCTACTGCTGCATTTCAGTTCTATCTTCTGCTTCATCAAAATCAACTAGAATTTGCTACTGTACAGCGCCTTTTTTAGTCCAATCCTATATTCTTTCCTCATCAAATACCACATAACGGTTGATAATTACTTTTTCAGTAATGGGGTTGAACAATTTGTATGCTTTGGAGTGTTCACCCACCCCAAGAAAGATGCATTTCTCACCCTTGTCATCAAGCTTCTTCCTCTTCTCATCAAGAATGTGTGCATATGCTATGCACCCAAACACCTTGAAGTGATGTACTGGTAGTTTCCTTCCACTCCAAGCTTCCTCACGCGTCATGTTTTTAACGAAAAAAAGTAGGACTTTTGTTCAAAATATGAATGGACCACAACACTGCCTCATGCCAGAATTTCTTCGAAACTCTCCCCTTAACCAACAAGCTTCTAACCATGTTGAGAATTGTTCTATTCTTTCTTTCCAATACACCATTTTGCTGAGGTGTATATGCAACTGTAATTGCCTTATAATGCCTTGCTCAACACAAAAAATCTTCAAACTCCTTTGAACAATATTCTCCACCATGATCAGTTCGAAAATTCTTAATGGTTCTTCCAATTTCATTCTCAACAAGTGCTTTGAAGCTTTTAAATACATTAGAAGCCTCTGATATTTCCTGCAAAAAAATACACCCATGCTCTCCGGTGATGAGAGTCTCAAATTACATCTTTTTAATATTATTTTGGAGACTTTATGATATAATTTTGGCTTAATAAATATAATTTCACTTGTTGTTACATTTTATTATCACCAACTGAATTTATGAATTTTCTATATTAATTTGGTGAACTTATTAGGTGAATTTATCTTTTGTAGGAAGTTGGAAAGCCAAAAGATGAAGACATACATTTGTCCAAGTTCAAGCTAGGTGTGAAGAGAATTGCTGGCGGATTTTTATTGAAGAATTGATTGTGGGATTATTGTGATTGTAAAGAGAAGTAAAGAGGGAGAAGAGAAGACAAAACCGTTGAAGCTAAAGAGCCTATTTCATGTCATTCATAGCCATTTAACGCCCACCTACCTCACCGTTATTTCTTTTCCACCAACTCTCCACCATCAACACATGTTAATCCAATTAATCCCTCACTTAAACCCTTCATTGCCCACCACGAATGTATTAACTTCCCACTCACCTCATTGACGACTATAAATCACCCATCAACTTATTTGGCAAGGACACCACTACGACATATTTTCTTTATCCATTTTGTTTTATGTTTTCCTTTGTAATGAGTTGCTAGAACTCTAGCTAAGGCTAAAAGGAATGTTCTTTGATTAAGTTTGTGAATTTTTCTTTAATCCAATATACGGTATGAATTGCTAAATTCTTTTATTTTTGGTTGTTCAATATTTTCATATCTTTTTATTTTGATTGATATTAAGTGCTATTATCTTTTCATGAGTTCAATTATATTTTTCTCATTGTTAAGAACTGGCTTGACATGCTTTTAAATTAAAAGAGTAGATATTAAGCAATTTCATTTTCTAAACAATCATTAATAAAAGATTACATTGAAAAATTAAATTGGTTTTAATTTCTTTATCTTCCGGTTAAAGTTTCTCAATGATGATTTTAATCGAGTTATAATTTGGATTAAAGAGCATGAAACATATTTTGTTTAAAGAATTGAACCTTGATGCCTTAACATTTCCATTATTGATATTTCATTTTTAAACTCAATTTTCACAACAATCAAATCAAATTACTTTTTCATTTTGCTTGTCACTTTTATTGTGGTACGTTTAATTATTTTTTTGTGTGCAGATATTTGCCTACCTGCTCCTTGAGGATACGATACTT
The DNA here is from genome assembly GCF_000346465.2 of Prunus persica. Lineage (NCBI taxonomy): Eukaryota > Viridiplantae > Streptophyta > Magnoliopsida > Rosales > Rosaceae > Prunus > Prunus persica. The sequence goes on along the minus strand of NC_034013.1, from coordinate 2,896,988 downwards.
GGACTTCCAAGATTATTTCTAAGTGTGACTACTTGTACTTGGGTGGATGCAACAAGTTTTTGGCACTGTTGCAGGGGAGCGGTGAAGCGAAAAGTAGCACAAAGAAATTCATTGTTAAGATTTGCGGTTTTAGTTTCCAAAAGCTAATTCGGTAAGGCTTATCAAACTCAAATTTTCCTTTCTGTTTTTATTTTTGGTGTTTTTTTGTTTGCTTTTGTCTTAGTTTTTTTTTTTATATATAATTTAAAAAATTAGTTTAGTTTTTATTTATTTATTTGTTGCTTCTTTATTTTGTTTATGAGATATCGTGATCGGTTTGGTAGATTTGCAAAGAAACCTCAATTTGACCAAATTTCATCACAAAATGGCTGAGAATAATAATAATAATAATGCATTGGAAGGCCCCCAAAATGATGAAGATAATCATAGTGTTCATAATCATGAGAATCATAGTGTTCATAATGATGAGAATCCACTTGTTAGGACATTACATGATTATTTGCATCCTACTTGTACAAGTGTGCCATCTTGCATCATTTTTCCGTTAAATGGTCAAACTTTTTATTTTAAATCGGGCATGATACGACTTTTACCAACTTTTCATGGAATGGAATCTGAAAATTCATATTCACATGTGCGTGAGTTTGAGGAAGTTTGTGGAACTTTTCCAACACAAGGGTGTAGACTTGATACGGTTTTGCTAAAACTTTTTCCATTTTCACTGAAAGATAAAGCGAAAACTTGGCTTTATTCGCTAAGGCCAAGAACAATTGGAACATGGCTTGAATGCAAACTGAATTTTTCAAGAAATTTTTTTCAATTCAAAAGACAAATTCTTTGAAACGACAAATGACCACATTTTCTCAAAAAGATACTGAGTCTTTACCTCAAGCTTGGGAAAGATTTAAAGATTTGTTAATGTTATGTCCTCACCATGGTTTTGAAAGATGGAGGGTGGTAAGTCATTTTTATGATGGCTTAACACCTAAAGATCGACAATTTATTGAGATGATGTGCAATGGAAATTTTATGTATAAAGATCCTGAAGATGCTTTTGATTTTCTTGATGAAATTGCAGAGAAATCTCAGATTTGGAGCACTCCCAACACATTTGAGCCTAATTCCCAAAAGCCGCAAAATCTTCTATTAATCCTTCTAGCGGCGGTATTTATCACCTTAAGGAGAAAGATAGTCTCAAAGCTCAATTGGCAACAATGGCTAGGGAAGTTGAAACTCTAAAATCAAAATTGCCTCAAAAAGTTAATCCAATTGCAAGTCAAGAAATTTTTTAGATTTGTGAAGTTTGCGGGGTCATGGGACATGTAACAAAAGAGTGTCCAACACTTCCAGCTTTCTGAGAAATGTTGCATGATCAAGCAAACTTTGTGAATCAATTTAAAAAACCATCCACTTTTTCTAAAACTTATAATCCAAGATGGAGAAACCACCCAAATTTCAGTTGGAGAAATAATACTAATAATAATGTGCCTCAACAAAAATCTAATTGTTTTTATTATTCTCCGCAGGTGGAAGGACAATCATCGTCATCAAATTTGGAAGATGTTATGAAGCAATTCATACAAAGCCAAACTGCTACAAATCAAAAGAATGTGGACATGGGTGAGATTAAGAGCACTCTTTCCAAACTCACTTCTTCACTGTCAATTCAAGAAAAGGGTAAATTTCCTTCTCAAGCCCAACTTAATCCACATGCACAGTTAGAGGTAACTACCCCTTCTTCTTCTTCTTTGAATGAAAATAAGTATGAATATGTGAAGGTTGTCACTACTCTTCGTAGTGGAAAAATAATTGGGAAATATGATTTAGTAACAGTTGAAAATAAAAAGAATTTAGAAAAATCCAAAAATAATGAAAAAGAAAATAATGATTCTGAAATTGTTAAGTGCCCTTTTCCTGCTCCATTCCCACAAGCACTTAGGCCCCGTTTGGTTCATTGGAAATGAGGCTTGGGAATGGGAATTCAATTGCTTTCCTATATTTGGTAAGTCCAGGCATGGGAATTGGTTGCCTGGCAAATGGGAAAGTAAGGGGGAAAGTGAAGCCCTCCTCTTAGCTCGGGTTTTATTTTCCCTTCTCATGGGAAAGTTTGGGAAAATGAGCCAATATTCAATGCACAATTTTCATCATTATTTTATCCCTATGAACAATTTATAATTACAACGTATCATTAAATGCATTCTTTTTTTATTTGATTTAATGTGGGTATAATTGAAAATTTATACAAACTTTATTATCCATTCCTACTTAAAACAAACATGAGAAAGGAAACAAAGTGAAATCTCCCGATTACTTTCCCGACATTACCAAACATGGGAAAGGAATCATTCATTCCCATTCCTTGGGAAATGACATGGGAAATGATTTCCCCTCAAATCCATTTCGTGAACCAAAAAGGGCCTAAATTTCCTAACCTCAGAAATAGGTGAGAGATTGTGCTAAATTGCAAGTGTGCCACTATTAGCAATATAAAACTTTAATAGACTGATAGTATGAAATTGTGTTAGCATTTCCTAGAACTTAGTATTGGTTTGGAAGTGTCATTTAGCTATAGGGTTGAAGCAAAATTGTTGTCTTTGATTTCCAGAAATTGCAGGATTGAAACACTCAGCAATCCCCGTATTCCAGAATTGTGACTTAATATGTATGAGACATTTGATCTGAAAGGTAAGACATGTCATTTTTCATGCACTCATAATAGGAACAGTTTTTGGAATCTAATAATGATTTTATTTCCTTGATCTTCCTTGATTTTAATCAATTAGAATCCATTTAGGAGTGCATCTCATATTTTGCAATATCTTTTTATTGATTCTTTCTTTATCTTATCCATGATTTGTTACTTATCTTTTAAAGTAATTTACTTGCAAATCAAGTTTTAATCAGATCACAGTATTAAAGGTGTTGAGATATTCTTGGTAGTTGACCTAAGAATATTAGGACTCCTTTAATGGTGGGATTATCATAAATTTCCTTTATTGGGTTTTTACTTTCCTATTGGTTTTGGGCTTTACGTGTGATCATTATTAGAATAGGAAAATATCTATTTGATTTTATTAAAATCGTGCAAATCAAGTTATTTGGTTTTAACATGTTTTCTTTCTTGTAAAGAAAAAGCTTACAAAATAAGACCTTTATCTTCATTGTTTGTAGAGCTTTCCTTATCATATTTTCAGTCCATAAACTTTGGAAAGCTGAGTTTTTATTTGAGATAAATCATCAAGCGTCCATGTTTACTTGGTGATTTATCAAACACTTTATTCATTCATATTGCATTTATTTGCCATTCTTCGGTGACTCATACGTTTGAGGGCACCAATACCGTGGTGGCGGTTTTCCTTCGGTGAGCTTGAAGCAATCGTGACTAGTATTGCGTTCAACAAAAGGAGTGTCGAAGATCATCCCGTGACAGAAGTTGGGTTACGAAGAAGTCAATAAACATTATCTAGAATGTGTCTAGGATAAGTGTGTGAGTACTTCTTATAATCATTGTTCTATAGTGGATTTGTATTGGGCTGAGGAGTCCCGTGAATTTTCTCCAGAGGTGGGGTTTTACCGCATAAAATAATTCTTTGCGTGTTCCTTTATTTTATGTTCAGCATGTTTCAGGATTGATAAGCCATATCAATCTTGCAACTGAAGTTTATTTTTTTGTTTATTGATTATAATCTTAAATTGGCCTATTCACCCCCTCTAGGCTTTTTTTAGTCATCCTACGTGTATTTTTCATAGACTTGAAAGAAATCACATATATTGCACATCAAGAAAATTGACAACCAAACAATTATGTATTAAATGGGGAACTAGTTCCGTATGAGTTCTTTTATATGCCTCAAGACAAATGAGGACTTTATTATTTCTCTACTACAAAGCTAAGGAAATAAAGGAACAGAAAACGAGTAAACATAGTGTCAAATCTGAGACTGCTACCACATTGAGTTGCCTATGAATCTCTGGAACAGCTTGGGATATCTGATAGCAGTCGAATTAGGAGTTATAACCTATATTGTAAATAAGAACAACACCTTCAATTGACATAGAACAATTGGCAATCGATACAAGTGGTGGAACTAACATAACTAAATCTCCAAGATTTAAGCCACAGAAGGCTCAAGATTCAAGAAAGCAAGCAAATAAATCAGGATCAATTAAGATAAATTATGCAACCAAATTGCTTTTACATGTAAGCAATTTAGGATTTATCTTTGATTTGGACTGATTATCAATTAATAGATAATTTTCAATTTAGAACCATTCAATACTGACCTAGGACATTATTATTTACCCACCACCACAGGCCCAAGCCATATATTGGCCCAATTCCTCTATTAATTTTAAAAACTTGACATGGTATAATTGCATATAGGGTTACACAATTTATGATCTCGACATTAGTTCATACCTTAGAAAGAACAATCTTTAACGTTGACATCATAATTGAATATGAATTGGCTTTAGGAAAAGAAAACATGATTATCTTAGGTAGATTCATAACCTTAGGTCATCATAACTTAATCTTTAAATCCATAGTTACTGTGTGTTTTGTTTGTGTTTTTAACTCTTGCAATCTAAGTTTTCTTTAATCAAATCAATGAATCGTTTTTTGTTGTTTTAATATTATCAAATATAAACTTTCATTAGATAAACTTCAACAGTACAATCAAAGACGTCAATGACATCTAAAGTACTAATCCTAAGATGGCAACAAACTAATATGTTAAAAACAAAACTAAAGCGGATAAAAGCCACACTAAAACTCTTAACTCACATTACCACAATTAACCATAAGTCCAAACAAAGCCCATGTGCCCAACATAATTGAACCCTTAATGCAATTCATGAGCCTAAACGAACACTACCACCACCATTTGAAGAAGCTTTGTTGCGACAACATCCACCACCTCATCCATAACAGATATGAGAAAAACATGGTTTCTAATGATCCACCTACGCATAAGAGCGAACAAATAAAGAACATTGAGTGATTTGCAGCAACCTCTGTCGAAGATGATGTAGCCCCAAGTTTAGAGAACATGAGCAGTGTTAGAGAGTGAAATTTGATAGAATGCCTAAAAGGGGTGATGAACTTCAATATGAGAATGGCTTAGAAGAAATCACCACAAAGGGCTTCTTATTCACTAACCCAATAGAAAAAGGCAGGGAGAGAGGAGGGGAGGAGGAGCAATGATGCTTCTTCCTTCTCCACCGTCTATGGAGTTTTTCTTTGGGATTCATAGAAGGAGAGAGCGATTAGGATTTTTTCTCTCCTCCTTTCTTTATTTGAAACCTTTTTCTTATTTAATGAATCGTTTATCTAGTTTGGTTAAATGCAAATGAATTGATTAAGTTGTTTTAATTCATCTTTTTGGGTTAAATGCAAATTAATTGATTATTATTATTTTTTCTTAAGTCAGGTTAATTTTTCTCGGTGAAGAGGTAAAAATAGGAAGAAAAAAGAAGAAGAGGTAAAACAGAAAAAGGAGAAAAAAGAAAGAAAGAAAAAAAAACAGCTCAACCAAGCAGCTAAAAAGATGAAACAAAAAACCCGTACGGGGTTTGGTTTTGCCTTATGAAAAGTCTCTTGCCTGTAGTTACTCCAACTCAAACGATCATCGACGCATAAAGTGTGAGTTTGTGAGTGGTTTGAAAATTGAGTGTGTGCAGAAGAGTGAAGACGATGAGCGAAGAGCGATTAGAAGAAGACTGGGACACAGATTTCTTGGAGCAATTGATCCAAGTAGAAGAGCAAGCCCTCTCTTCTCAGCACCCCAAACCTCCCAAACCTCCTCCTCAACCCCCCCATTTGCTGCCGTCTTCTTCTCACTCCAATCCCATTAGGGCCATTACCTACTCCCCTCCGCGAGAGCTCACTCAGAGGTCCTCTTCCAATGGCATTTCCCATTCTGCTCCTCCTCCTCCTCCTCCTTCTTCTTCCAGTAGCTGCCCTGAGCTTGAGAAAGAACTCGAAATTGCCCGCTTGAAGGTTAGGGCTTCATTGCATAGCTGTATATATTTATATGTATACATGAAAAGTAAATACCGTTTTTTGTTTAAATTTTTAAAAAATCGATGGTTTATTAATATGTAACAAATTGGGTGTGTTAGTGTTAATATTTATGTGGCATTGGCCATAGTTGATCAAGAGATTTATGTTTTGTTTGGTTGCTAACAAAAGGGTTTTTAACTCAAATGGTCCCTAAAATGAAGGAAAATAGATGTCAAGGAAACAGTTTTTCTTCTTCTCTAGAATCGTTCTGCATCTTAAACTCCTTAATTTTCGTTTGAATTGTGTGTTATGTCTGGATTTTCGGCTTATACTTTGATTTCTGACCTGGGTTCGAAGAATAAGTAGAAGTTTTGTTGTCTTTGTTTTTTAATCAAAGTTTGATGAATCTTAATTGCAGAGGGAGCTAGGACATGTCTCGGAGAAGCTTTTGCATTTGGTACGTTTATTTGTTACTGCAATTTCACTATTGCTGTTAGTGCTTTTGTCGTTGGTTTGCTTGTGCTGTAGTTATTCCAAGTCATACTATAATGTAGTTTTGGTAGAAGTCTTCAAATAGGTGAACTTTTTCTATAGTGTTATGCATTTTAGTCTTGTTCATTGGTTTTGAAAAGAAAAATATTGTCATTATACAGTTTTCTGTACTTAACAGTTGGAATTACATGTTCATACCTAAGTGAGCTTTTTATGGTTTAAAAATTGGCAATAACAGATGATTTATATGCTTCTCCTTTTCGTTTGTGTGCGTGTGTTTGCATTTGTGTTTTCAGGATGTATACTTAGAGTGATGTGCATGTTATCTTTGGCTGAGTTCTATAAGGGGAAGCATTCCAAACTTAATGTTGTCTCATATTCCGAACTTTATTATACCACAAGCTATTTTATTTTAGTTTCAGAAAATTTGATGTTGGTATGGGGAGAATGAGGTGCTCTGTGTAGCTTTTATTTATACTTTTTACGCCATCACACTAGATGCTATATTTTACAACTTTATATGAGTGCATATGAAGAGCATTCAGTTTCTATTTCTGATAGTATCCAGTTTCGCAATCCATTGATTTTTCTCTTTATTTTCCATCATGGCATTTCGGTATTTGGGGTTTATTTCTTATGAAAGTATCTATATTCAATGAATTGTTCTATACCTGCAGGAAAAAGAGTCCTCTGAACTAAGGAAGGAAAATGACAAAAAAGATAAACAGCTTAGACTTGTAACTTCAATGAATGAAAAGAAAGATGCAGCTGCTAGGAACTCTGAGAGTACAAATTTGTAAGTACAAACTTTTTCTCTGTCGCATGGCATTGGCCTTACATGGTGCAAGTATAAACCAGTGATATTTTCAATCTGCTGCCTGTTGTATATTAAACTAATCACGCTGAAGGGGTGCTTTACATTATCTTATGTTCCATTATTATCTTAAGGTCCCTTGGCAGCAGGAAATCTGGAGATGTCCTGGTCAATCATGAGGTTTCTCGACAATTTCAATCTGCAATGTGTTCAAGTGATCAGCCTGGCTCTCGTATTAATACTGGTGAGATAAGTTGGAGATCATCTTCATTTTATTTTTGCTGTATTTTCTGACATCTGTCTTTATTTATGGTGATTTGTGCTAGATGTGCGAACCTCTAAAGCCACAGGCGTTCAAACTGATGAAATTGGTGCTGTTCCCCAAGCACTCTCACATGATGATCTGCGGACATATGATGACCTCTCCAAGAAATTACTAGCTATCTGGGGCTCTCCAAATGAGCAAGAATTGGGAAGAAATCTAATTTGCAATTTGCTTATGGATTGCCAAACAGATTTCCATTTTCTTTTTGGGTGCATTGGTATGAAAATGCCGTCCAAATTAACAATGGACAAGCTGGGAGATGATAGCTCTTCTATTGCAGCTTCAAAGTACTATTCACAAATGTCTCATACTCATACTCCAGAAGCTGAAATGGTGTCTCATCTTTATTCTGTCTTGACCAAGGTATTCTTTGATTATGTAATTTCATATAACTGTTTAAACAGGAAAAATCTCGAGACTCTATAATTTATTAATTTACTACCCTAGATTACAAGGCAAGTGCCAAAAATATAACTTGAAACTTCTGGTGAAACTTAGATGTGCTGATAATGATCAGAACTTGCTCCAAGATTTTCATGACAACCTCAAAAAGATCATTATTTGATATATGGTTGGGAAGGGATTAGGAGGGAGGATGAATGATGTTTGCTTCTGTGTTGTAATCATTTTTCTTTTAGTTTGGACATGGAGATACATCTTCATTGGATTGTTTGACTATTTCAGAAAGAATTTATGGCTAGAAACAAGGAAGTTGTAGATTTAAAGGTGGTGTTAGCCACTTCTATTTAAAAAAGGGTGTTAGTCACATTAGATCCTACTGTTATTCCACCTTGTGCACTAATTGTCAAGTGAAGTAATGAACAGGCCAATCTATCTGGTCATCATACATTCTGTTGGAATTTGTTTATTTCATCTTTATATGTATTTCGTGGGCTTGGGTTGATGCACAATACATGAGGGGTCTTCTCACAATGTTTTTGTTTCATAACCAAGTAAATAGTAAAATCTGTGTATCATTGTTAAACTTATATTTAAGGGATAGTTTTATAAGGGACACCATGTCTTACCGTATCAAGTTGTCTGTAACAGTACAGATTATTTTTTTTCTTTTTTCTTTTTCTTCGGTGGTATAACTGCTTATGGTGATTGAGCTAAGTTCTCTTATACAGGCCAAGTCTTATTTTGCTACTTTATTTAACCTTTAATCTTTATGCCATACATGTGCAGTGGAACTTAAAGAAAAAACAAGGAAAAAGAATTAGAAAATCCATTCATATAGTGTTGCGGAGATGTTATTCCTTTTTCGTTTTAACTTGGATATGAGTATTTTGTATCTGTTGATTGTTCTTTTTGCAGGCTAAAAGTGGGATGGTAAAGTTGGAGGATTTATTTCAACCATTAGTCAACCTCTGTGGTCTTGAAAATGTAAGTTGGTGAATTGATGTGCTTTGACTTCTTGCAACAATTTCATAGATGTTCTACTTTTATTTTTGTTATCCACCAACGTGTAGTTTGAGTAAATTGACATTACTCTAGATTCAGTTTACTCTATGGATTGGGAGTTGGGACCACATACTGTTCAATAAGATGCATTTTCGGTATGTTTGATTTAAGAAACTTTTGATACGCTGGGTAATATAATTATGGTTTTACTTCCTAGAGGATGTACTCTTCAAAGAATACTCCTTAGTCTCTTTTATTTAAGCTAGCCTGTAGTTTTGGATTAGATTGGCATGGAACTTCATCTAAGTTGGACGATCAAATTAATTAATAGAAAATTGAATTGAGTTTAATCCACCTGATACATTTGGGGATGTTGATTACTGATATTGACTTACTAAAATTGAAAGTCTGTAGTTGTCTGTTAGGATGTGATAGGTCCATGATTTTAAAAATATTGGTGTTGGGGATTTTAAATGTATTGGTATTAATGACATTGTTTTATTTATTTATAGGAAACAACAATTTTATTTAAAAACCAATATGTACAATCGGTGAACAAGAAATCCACCAAAAATACAGCAATCAGAACCTTTAAACTAAGACACCACTCTACCACATTTCACTTGAAATAATATCTCTACGGTACTACTGCTTTCCAATACAAATAGATAAAAATGAAGGGTAAACTCCCTAAACTCTGATGAAGTAGATGTCCACAAGGATGCCCAAAACAGAATCTGATCCCATAACTGATCTATCTCATCACCCTTAAGATTATAAAAGACTCTCCTATTTCTTTCCACCCACACTAACCAAAAATCTGCCACATAGCACATCTTCCCAGAACTTCTCCAAATCACATGGGAAGGTGTGAAGATAGAAGGAATAGAGGGATTGTCCAGAAGGTGCTTTGAGAATGATTTACATGAAAAAAAATCCTGAAGGCTTCAAACTCCAAATCCCGTCTGCTCTATGAGAAACCAACACAATAGATTTTAAACTTGACAATTGCTATGACTCATGTATGTTTATTGCACAGGGTGAGGTAACATTGAAATGCAATTTGACTGGTGGAAGTTTTCTAATGTTGTTTTCATTGGTTAAGGAGTGACACAGACATGCAAACTTTAGCCAAAGGCTGCACCACACAATTCCTCTATTTCTGTAATTATTTTCCTTTTTTGTTTCAATTTCTTAGTTTTCTTAACCCTTAAAACTTTTCTTTTATTAACAATTTTACTAATTACTTCGAAGGTTTTATGGCTAGGGTGAGGGCTACTTTCTTTCCATCCGTTGTTTGTCTTTTAACTTTAGTGCCTAGCCCGTACCCTCCACCATGGAGGGAGGTGCCACCAATATGGTCTCACATATACTTTTGCCTCCTTATTAAGCTCAACTCAGCTAAGCCTTGTTCCAGAAGCAATTGTTGTTGGTGTGTAGTTTACTTCCATATGGATTTTATACTTGTAATGCTTGTGATCTTAGAAACTTGAAGTGTTTCTAAGAGCTATCATTAAAAATTTAATATCGTACTGCTAATTCCATATATTTTTAGAGACAAATGAGTAGCTGCCATCAATTTTGGCACCATTGACATCTTTACATCTTCAACTGTTGATACAAATTTTAAGATTGATAACTTTTTCTTTTGTTAAATTATTTAGTACTTTATGTTCTCATAATTGCATTTGGAACCCCATTGCCTTGCTCTAATTTTGTCATACAGTATTACAACATGATAAGTTTTGTTTGTCAGAATATTCCTGCTTGCAAGGCCCTCTAATTTTTGATATCATTTTGTAAGTCCACTATTGTATGTCACCATTGAATGAAGTTTCATAAGTTCAGTATGCTAGTTATTTCCTTGAACTCTTTCAGTTGGGTTCTTTTTTTTTTTTTTTTTTTTTTTTGGTGAATCAGTTATTTTTGGCATAGGTTATCATTGTTCAGGCGTCTCTACATATACTGCATGTGTATCTGAAGCACCTGATTAGTCTGGAAAGGAAATTCGAGGGAAGGTATATAACATACTCTCTCTCATTTGCTCTTTCTGTATTCCAGTTTGATTTTGCAGGAGCGAGAAACCTCTGTGATTGTATTGCTGATTGAGTGATCCCCATTGACTCTGCTTTTTTTAAAAATGATTCTACTTTAGAGTATCATCATTTGGTGTTCATCATATGTCTACAAGGAACTAATATAAAAATATGTAGGGTGCCATAGCCCTTTTACAGAAAGAAGTACGTAAAAAGCGTTAGCACGTATATAAACAATTATTTTCTGAAAAAAGGATAAAAAGAAGAGATGAACAGATGTGATTGCTAATGTGCCATCCCTGCTACCACCGTAATGGGTTGGAGATTTGAAGAGATGTGGGTTCACTTAAATGTATATTTGTGTGTTTTGTAAATGAAGCAACTAAGTTAAGTTTTCCTATCTGCCCCTTGGCAATGGAATGAAACATAGAATATATATATTTGTCTGTGTTCTCTTTTTGTGTGTTCGCATGCTTATCAACTTTGATTTGATTTTTCCAGTGCACTCTACTCAGGGTCAATGTCATGATTGAAGGACTTCACTGTAGAAACAAGATTGTAAATCCTCATGGATCTGAAGGTGCAAATAAAGGAGCCTTGTTTTGTGTGAACATGGATCAGATGTCTTATGCATGCTCACTTGGAATGAAATTTTCGTATCCCGAAACTCAAAGCAAGAATGGAATTTGGAATAATGGCATTGCAACTTTGTTTTCTCATATAGACTGGGTTTCTCTCTTTGAGGTGATCCTACAAACTGCCATGAAGAATTCAAAACCAGGTGTAAGGCTAGAAGCAGTCTCTATTATGAATATGATTATAATGAGAAGTAATCCCTTTATTGAGAGGGAAAAGTAAGAATCAAAATTTCCTTTTTTGTTGAGATTTCTATACTGCTACTTTTCCTCATTTTCTGATGGAGCCCCATTGGAGGCAGGTTTGGCCAGACACTGGTGTTTGAAATTCTTTCACATTTGCTTACAAAAGCAGCTGGTTTTGAGGTGCGAATACAAGCCGTGCAACTTCTATATATGCTACTGAATTGTAAGTTCACATCAGTTTAGTTTATTCGTTTTGTATTTTGTTTTGTTTTTACAATAATTGCATGGAGTTGGAGCTTATAGTGATTGTAATTGGTATTATTGCTTAGTGGAACTACGTGTAGTTTCGTTTATTTTTTTAAGAAACATAAATTTATCGATAGCGAAACAGAGTACTATCAAAGTGGACAAGATATCCACCTCATAATGTAACAAAGAATCAATGAAAGAAAAAAAGAAAAGGAAAAGGCAACCGAACAACCAAACAACCAAACTCTGATTATTACATTGTAGAGTTTGTCCTATAATACCTCCATCCCTCCATCCCTCTCCACTATAGCTTTAAAAAATCCTTATATATTCCAAAACTTTTTGTAATTTTTCGATTTTGGAGTTTCATACATTTCATCTTAAATTAAGTGTTCCATGCACAATTCTTCTGTTTCTTCAATGTACAAATTGTTCGGAAAATTAGTCCTCCTCATCACGACAAAACCAGTGGAAAGATAAAGAAACTGCACCAAGATGACAATGAGTGAAACGAGAGAGTACACCAAGAATTTAATGTGGTTTGGCAAAAACCTACCTATGTCCACAGAGTGTTACCACCTTCACTATGAGAGAAATACAAGTACAAGAATCCTCTAGATGAGAACAAACCTCCCTTTATATAGCTATGGAAGAAGCCTCTAGATGCATTGCACTGTCCATGCATATCACAAACCAATGCACCAAATTCCATGAACCATGCACATACAAAAAATGCATGCTGACCACCATCCACAAACAATGGATGCATGTACCATGTAGAATAAAACTGTAGTAGAAAATGACCGGTCATATTTATATGTGTAGGGTCACAAGAGACCACACTTATGCATGCCGGCATAAACTTGTATTAGAAAATTGGCCCCCCCTCGTCATGACAAAACTGATGGAAACATAAAAAGAAATTGTGCCAAGATGACAATGAGTGAAGCAAGAGAGCACACCAAGAATTTAACGTTCTCACTGTTAGTGCACATTATATGCGTTCATAACATTCTATGACCTTAAACCTTTCTGTTTGCTGGTACTGTTCTGTTTTAGGTTCAGTCCATTGTTTAAACGTTGCTTTTTAAGCTATTTGTTCCCCTCTAACTGGTAGCCTTCTACTGCTTGTTTATTTTGGTTGTGTGAAGCCTGAAGATCTTATTTTATTAGAGCTAACCTTGAGCAGCCTACCACTCTGCACAACTCAGCTTCCTTGCCTGTCTTAAACCCTGAACACCTTATGTTTCTTTGCTGATTTGAAGGTCCTAAAATACTGGTCAAGTTCTGTTCATATTATAAAGATGGGAAGGGTGCTGGTGCTATGGATGGTGATGTAGGAGATGCTTCAGCTTACCAGAAGTATAGTATGATCCTTCAAGGATTGGCAGATTGTATAACTTGCTGTGGAAATGGTTTACAGGTAGGCATCCCCCCTGCTTTTCTCTCCATTTCAGTTGTACACTTTTCTTGAAGTAATTTATTTTTTTGCTCTGCTTATAGATATATTAGTGTGTAGATTGACCTGTTCTCCTATGGAAAAAAACTGTAGTAGAAAATGACCTGCCATATTTATATGTGTAGGGTCACAAGAGACCACACTTGCGCATGCCGACATAAACTTGTATTAGAAAATGACTTGCCATACTAATCTATGTGGAGTCACTAGAGATGAGACTGAGTGATGTGTTATCTTTTAGTTGCCATACTAATTGCTTTTGGTTTCACAGAACTTATGTTACATTGGTTGTATGTGCACTAAAGTATTTCCAGGTAGTCTCTGTTCGAATTTCTAATCGTGCACCTATTCCTGGAATGGTCCCCACCCATTCATGTTACTTGCAAACTATCGTTGTAGCTTTTGTTCAAAAGAGAATAGAAGCCTCATCTACAGGCTTTAAACCTTATCATAGACAACAAACTTTATTCAGTCCTGTATGGAATAGGATGGTAATGTAAATTAAAAAGTGAATCACCATGCATTTAGGCCTTCTATTTGTGTTATTTCTTTGTAGATAATGCTGCATTTCGTGTTGAAAGTTGAGCTGGGATTTTATTTTGTTGCCTGATTGTCAATTCAAAATGTCTGTTTTGCTGTCAAAGTCAAGAGAAAGGTATCTTTATAATCTGAGAGATTTGAAAAGTCCTTTGAAAGGATCCTTTATTAAAATCTCTGCTTGTTAAAGTAAAAAAATTTAGTTGCATTGCATATGCTTCATCGATAACCATATTTTTGCCTCACCTCTGTCTGAATGGCATTAAGAACTTTGTTTCCCACCCCTGTCATGTGTGGTATACCGTACAGTGGGATCGCCTTCTATATTTAACTTTTTGTTTTCCCAGTCTTATATCATTCTATCTTCAGTTCCCAGTTTATGTATTTTTGATTCACTGGAGGGCTTCTGGGCCTTTGAATTACACAGGAGAAGGTGGAGGTGCTTCTGTCCCATCTCATAAACCCTCAAACCTTAGCTAAAGGTTTATGTTTAGTAATATGAATTTCAATATATCAACTCCTTTCTTGTTATTGTATTTTCAGGAACTGAAACTTCGCAGAAATTCTATTCTTTTGCTGGCTTTCCTATCCTCATCTGAAAAATCTGGCTTCGAAATACTTGTGGCTTACAAGCTCTATCAAGATGCAAACTTTCTAATGTTGATTTTACAAGTTTTGATATCAGAGGTAGATATAGAAGTAGCAGTTAATGCTGATCATGCACAGGTTTTCAAAGAGAGGTAATTGATGAGTAAGAGGTTTCTGGATGCCCTTGAATTTTATATTCTCTTATTTTTACTTAGATGCAAGAATCAAACATTCTTTTCTTGGGCATTACTTTGCCGAGTTCTATTTTTCTGTATTCTACTTTCATTGTAAGTGCCACTAAATATCTCATAGTTATTTGGTGATATCATGGTTCTGGTAATGCAGTTTCACCTACCCTTTCTGTCTTCTCTGTTCCTGATTTCCCTTTTTCCTTCTTCTGACATTGAAATGAGTTCATAATTACTTGTTGTATTGTTATTATTTGTGTTGACTTCATTGTAGTTCAATTTGTGTGCTAAAAAACAAAAGGCAAAGAATATTGCTTAGTACACACCTTTGACCACATTTAACAGACCACCTTATGTGTTCATGTCATGTCAATTCAAATGGACAACTGTATTTTTTTCTTTAATTGTCTTTTATTAATTTAGGGTATTTTTTATAATCTTTCAGCTTTTCCTCTCTGACCCTCACTCCTCTCTCCTATGATATCTTCGAATTTTCATCTCCCTGCTCTTATCTCATCCATGATTTATGGTTTTTTTGTTTGTTCGTATTACTCTTTGGCACTGGTCTTTCTTTTCTGCCAGCAGCACCAAAGGCTATTATTACCGGAATCAATGATGTAGATAGACAAGTGGGCTGGGTTGAGTTGTTGATATAGTAGATCCATACAACTGAAAAATCATTTTAGTTTAAATGCTATGAGTCATCAAAGAGGCAAGAGGTTACTCGGTTGGCATGAAAGGATGCTTGTTAATTGTCTTTCTTCTGTTGGATTGTTTTCTCCAATGAAACAATTTCATTTTATTGGTCCTTGCAATAGCCATGGATGGGATCAGTGAATGGAGGAGAAGAAAAGTCGGGGAGATTAGAAGAGACAGGAGAAGGTTTAAAACAAAAAAGAATTAATTAGAATCCTAATAAAAGACAATTAAAAAAATAAAAAACAGTTTTCATTTTAATTGACATGGCATAAACATTTAAGCTGCCACATAATGTGGTCAATTTAGTGTGTACAAATAGCATTACTTGAAAAGCAAGTGGTTCCTATTTTTTATTATTTATCAGAATGCTTGTACAAATTCAAATGCCATTTACTAACCATATGAACAATTGTACCCACATTCTAGTACATTGTAACAGTTGAATAAAGGCTATCCCGCATAATTTATGAGAACTGAGATTTTCTTCCAGGCTTCTTTCTGCATCTTGCAAGGAATACATGTCATGTGTCTCTGTGGAGTACGTTCCATATCTGTATATCTGCATGACAAAAATGGCCTATCTATCTCTTAATTGTTTGCTTATATTGTGAGGGCATTGTTGTGTAGGACCTTGCTGATGCGGGAGGCTCTAATACTACTTAACAGGCTGGTATCAAACCCGACGTATTCTGCTACTGTCTTGCGTTTATTAACAAAGAGCAGAGACATGGCCAGCTTGACCATCGATGTTGCAAACAGGTTGTCCAGGAAAGACCAGATATGTGACAAGTTTGATGGCACTGCAAGGCAGATGCGGGAGTCTGAAATTGTAGACCTAGCTCGAGTGTTTAAGAAAAGGGTGTTCACATATTTAGGAGATAACCTATCATAAAAGGTCTTGTGCCCGTTTGGTTAATTTTTTTGTATATTTGTATGTATCAACAGTAGACATGCAAACAGTTGTCATCAGCTGTAGAGTGCAAAGTCTGGTGGTAGAGTTAGGTACGGTCATTCTTTAGACGGTTAGACCCTCAGCTGGAAATTTTTTGATACACCAGCACTGGTTACTCAGTTGGAAAATTTTGACAGGTATCGGTGGATAATAGATACGATTCCATATTACCTTTGTAATGATCAAATTCCTCCTTAAAGAAAAAGAAATGTAGCTTCTACTGGTTATTTTGGTACTATTGGATATGAACTATGATATAACAGACTCAACCTCAAGTTAGTCATCTTGCTCAGGCAGGCAAGTTGTCGCTAGGACGTTGCGGCGTCGAATCCATACAGCCGCCGGCTTTGGATAGTGTAGACTAGGTCCCCTTTAACAACACACTAGCCAAGCAACGCCTTAGTAATTCTCCAAGCTCATTAGCCAAGCAAACACCTCAGTAAATCTCCAAGCTCATTGTCAATCCCCAGACAGATCACCCAAAGCAGAAAAAGAGAAAAATAAGAAGAGAAGAAAACATTATTTAAAATGAGCTCTACTTGTTCTACCGTTATTGCAGAACATTGCTATAGTTTTTGAGAGCTTCCTCTGAACGATGAGTTCCTTTGAACATTGCTATAATTGCAACAGAATTAGGGGTCAATCAGATACTAATACTATTTACAGAATTAGTTACTGTGGAGATACTGATGGGATTGAGTTGTTAAGTTGCATGGGAAATGAAATTGGAGAAACAATCAGATACTAATACTATTTACAGATCACTGCAGCTTCACACCCATTTTAATTTGTACAAGTTGTGCCATATGCTATCCATACCTACCAGTTTATAACTACCAGCCACAGGTAATCTCTCTGATCCTGGACCCAACTACATTACATATTAATTTACAAGTATTAATTACAGATGCAAGTATATATAATCGTATTTACGACGTATTTACAAGGATATGTATCACCCCATTCCCATTCCCAGTCGCAGCACAAGTATCATTTCCAGGACTTCCAACGAGTTTGAAGTTCATGGCTGAAGGGATTGCTGGGCAGGGGACAGTACTCCCCATCAGTCATGCTCTCTATAGAGTAGACTTCCCAGCCACCTTCTCTCCAGTAAGTTGAATAAACTTCTGGAATGTGGGAGACTTTCCAGTTATCTTTTCCATCTGTCCTAATCGTCTTCATCAAATCCACCGGCATATCAGAAAACTCGAGAACTTTCAGCTTCGTTAAATGTTCAATCCCTGATGGCACATTCTCCAGAAGCTTGCAGCGTTGGATGCTTAGCTTCTCAAGAGAAGCCATTGCACCCATCTCCACTTCTATGCATCTCAGTTCATCAAACTTATCCATGCTTAAAATCTTCAACTTTCTAAACCCATCAGCCCTGAAACACAATCTGTCGCCAAGGAATACTTGACATAATTCAAGTTGAACAAGATTCGGAATGTATCGCAGGTATATGAGTGGATCATCCTTCAACTGACTCCATTTCAAAGACAATCTGACTAGGCTGGGAAGAGAAGGAATCCAGTGGGGTAATGCGTCCAAACGTCCTCTCATATACAGCCGCTGAAGCAACAAAGGAGGAGAAGGTAGATGTTGAAGATCAATGATCTCGTCTTCTTCGACTGAAGCTATAGACAGGGCGCGAAGATTCGTCAGCTTTTCAATAGATGAACATAGAGCCTTCCCATCTTCTTTTCTCAATTTTAAGAGGCCTAACCTCCTAAGTTGATTTAGCTTCCCAAGCTCTCTTATTATGGTGCCTCCATCTTGGTTTACTTCTATGAAACAAAGCTTCTGTAATGCTTGCAAAACTCCAATGTTTGACATGACTTTAAAACCTTTTTTTGAATGAAAATGTTCGTAAGATACAAATTCATGTTGATATACCAGAAGATGGCGTAAACGCTGGAGCTTCAGGATCTCAACCGGAAGTTGGTTGACATTGGAATGCTTAAGATCTAGAGTTTCTAGACTCTGAAGCCTCCCAATAGATCTGGGAACAGTTTTTACCTTTGTTTCCCTCAAGCTCAGATATTTCAAACAATACAAGTCCACAACTTCAACTGGAAATTTTTCCAAAGGTGAGTTTTGCAAGTCTAACACATTTAGCAGCCTAAGACCACTTGGGAATAATTTAGAGATGGATGGATTTTCAGAGGCACCAAACATAAACAGGGAACGCAACTGGGAAACTGACCTGTTAGGCTGAACACTTTGTAGCGTGCTATGTATTGATAGGCGTCTAGCTCTTTCAAACCATTGCAAGCTTTGGTCTTTCACAATTGTGGTGAAATTCTGATCTCTTGACTTGGGGATGATGATCTCACGCAAAAGGTCATGGATCCGACATGTTTTGACCCTTCCATCAGGTGTAGTAGTAGCCACTTGCATTAGGCTTCTATTCAAGAGTTCATGGAGATAGTCATCTGCTACTTCTTCCAGTGTTTTTCCCTCCTTTGCTTCGATGAATCCCTCTGCTACCCATAACCGGATTAGTCTCATTCGTTCAATCAGATGATCCTCAGGGAAGATGCTCAGGTACAAGAAGCAGGATTTGAGGTAGTATGGCAAATCATTAAAGCTGAGTGAAAGAACTTTTTTCAAATCCTTGAGCTTGTCATTTCCCTCAATTTCAGCCCCAAGGCTGCGGCGAACCATATCCCACTCGTCAATTCTACGTTTATCTTTTGTTGCCAACACACCACTGATTGCAACAATTGCAAGGGGAAGTCCCTCACATTTTCTTAAGATGTACTTACAAATTTCCTCCAAATGAGAAGGGCATTTGTTCCACTGAAATGCCTTTCTGCAAAAAAGATCCCAAGACTCGGGAGGAGGTAAGGGCTTTAAGTTATAGGCCTTACCTTCACATAGTACACCCGTGGTGGAGGCTACATCTGCATTTCTTGTAGTGAGCATAATTCGGCTGCCACAACCATTGCTAGGCAGTGCATATTTTATAGCATCCCATTCATATAGATGCCATACATCATCCAGAACAACCAGGTACCTCCGGTTTTGCAGCAATTCCTTTATTGTTGTCTTCAGCTGATAGTCATTCATGTTTGCCACGATTTGTGGAATTCGTCTTCTGATTGCTTTAAAGAGTTGTTGAACCATGTCTTTGAGTAGGTCGCCAAATTTGAAGGACCGATTAACAGTGATCCACGCACGGACTTCAAAATGTTTCTTCACTTCTGGGTCATCATAGACTTGCTTGGCCAAGGTGGTCTTCCCCATTCCTCCCATTCCAGCCAACGAAACTACTTCGCGGCCAGAACTGCCGTTAAATAGCCACCCCACCAGCTGATTTTTAGGCTCATCAAGGCCAACAAGATCAGATTTATCTAAAAGAAGGGCATCTCCTCGACAGTCTTGCCATGTATTTCCTGCACTGTCGTCGGATCCAGGATCTTGTTCAGCCTTTCTGAATTTGTGACGAAGTCTCTTGTGAACCTCACAAATCTCTTTGATTCTTGAGTTGATGGCTTGCAACTCGGAACCAATACGGTAACAAGCTTTGGCATTCTTAATACAGCAACCCAACCTGTATAAAGAGCCAAATATTCCTCGACCGTGATCATGATCATGCCCCTGGAGAAGAGTGTATTCATCTAGAATGTCTTCAGTTTCATGAGAAATATCTCTTAGTTGCTTCACCCAGACTTTGAGTTCCTCATCACTTTCCTGCAGTGTGTCTGCGATCCTTAGGAAGGCCTTCATCCTTTCCAATTCTCCTCTCAGATACACAGCTTCTTCTCGAACTCCTCCAAACAGGTGTACATCCTTTTCGAATAGGGTTGCAAGCTTCTCCAGAAGAAAGTTAACAGAACTCTCTGCCATCAATATGGATTGTTTTTCACTTCATTGCAACAGTCTAACTTGTCACTCTGAAATTGTATTGCAGCAAGACATTGGCTGCATATCCAAGTGACTTGGCTAGCTGCTGCACTGCATCCAAGTAAGTCCATTGAGTTCAATCCCTGCAGTTTTATACTAGTATTTGTGCTAATATAATATTCTTTGTTACAAAGCCTAGCATTAACGGTTAAGCAGACTCCAAAAAGTAAAAGCGACTAATTCATTTGATAAAGGGAAATAAACTTGTTGGTAATTACCTAAATTTGGGAAGTTCCAGTGAAGCTTAATTTCACAGCTGGTGGGCAATTTCCACGAAACCCAGTTTACATATCCCAAATTTGTGGGAATAAGATTGTTAGCTCTTTTCTTTTCTGTTCCATTGATGACTAGTAGTCTAGAATGAATAAGGATAGGGCAGACAACAAATGTGTGATCTGGAATGCTAGTGATCTTATCCAAGCTGACATATATTACTTCAAATGAATGCCAACATCAATACATATAATATATACACACGCATTAATGTCTTACATCACGACCCTCTTCACAAGTAATTGAGAAGATTGACTGAGGAAAAAAAAAAAGCATTACATTTATTATCTGCGTGTGTGAATCCACAAAAGGTTGTGTTAACAAATATCTTCATAAGTTTGTATTGGGAGATTCTCCGATTAGTATTTTATGTTAAGGATTGGTTGCATATTAAAATCTAAGTAAATTTAGGTTTTACCCATAAAAAAACTTTCACTTTTGGAAAAAGCCAAAGCTTTTTGAAAAAAGACAGAATAACCTCTCAACTTTCAAACTAAAGACATGTAAATGTAAAGGATTTCTTAGGAAATCAAAAAATAAATAAGGGCAATTTTGTCCATTTTTGCTTCTTTTAAAAATTTTCTCTCTCCTTTGGGCTTTTCCAAAGTCTCCCTTAAATCTATCAACACATCTAATGAATGCAATCCAATGCCCGAGATTAGATATGTAACTAATTCTTAACTTAAATACTTATTGGAGAATCTCCCATTTAAGAAATGGTTAATACGTTCTATACGTTATTTGAAAGTTTACTTTCTAAGAGCTACCCAACAGCTTCCTATTTCTTTTCCGAAAAAGACACATTTTATTAGTCCAATTTAGTAAATTACCTTCTTTTTTTTTGACAAAAATGTTTAGAAAGAGGATACAAACACTAGACCTTATGTGCTGGGGTAGCTGTTGTTGACCACTTCAGTCGTATTTCGCTTGCTTTTATTTTTCAACTTTTAAAACAAAAGCAATTGCTCAATTTCTTAATCCGTTTCTGATGAAGTTGTATGGCTTGAAGGACCTCAATGGTTAGTTTGCAAACTCTTGTAAATATTTAAAACAAATTTAGATTTCTTAAATACAAATATTATATATAAAAAATTAAAGAACCTGAAACTATTAATAAACTTTTTAGTTGAAGAGCAGCAAGTGTTAGTCTACTCTAAATCAATAATTATATTCTTTTTACTAAAATATGAAATTTAATATGAAAATATTTATTTGTGGGAATTTTTTATGTATTCTTCTCTTTGTAGGAGGTCATATTTATAATACAATGGAACTTTAATGGGCAAGTAAATAATAAATTCATATTTCTATTTACAGTAAGAAATCATGAACTAAAGTAAATCAAATATAATTATAATGGGAATCCTTGGTGTGTAAGGAAAGAAAGTCAATGGTTCACAAGTCACGCCAGCACTCCCCCTCACGTTGGTGCATAGATGTCTCCAATACCCAACTGGTCCAGTGAATTGTGGAACACTTTACTGGAAATTACCTTTGTCAAAATATCCGCCAATTGATCCTCGGACTTTACAAAAGGAAACTGAATCACTTTAGCTTCAAGCTTCTGTTTGATATAGCTTTGATCTACCTCAACATGTTTGTGCGATCATGTTGAACTAGATTTTCTGCAATAGCTATTGCAGCCTTGTTGTCACAAAAGAGATTCATTACAGATGTAGGTTTATATCCAAGTTCAGTAAGCAACCTCTTTAACCAAATGAGTTCACAAATTCCTTTGGTCATACATCTGAACTCGGCTTCTGCACTGGATAAGGCGACCACCTTCTGTTTCTTGCTTCTCCATGTAACCAAATTACCTCCCACGAATATGAAGTAACTGGATGTGGATTTCTTATCTGTTATACTTCCTGCCCAATCTGCATCTGTGAAACCATCAATATTCAGATGACCATTGTGGAAGCAAAATATCTCCTCCTAGGTCAAATAATTAAGCCAATCAATTTGGGAATTATTTGACCTAATTAGGAGTTGACTAATTTAAGTGGGAGGTTATTTGATTTAAATGGGATGTATTTGATTCTTGCCTTAATAAGAGATTTGATCTAAATCAAATCCCTAATTACACCAACCTTGCCAAATCAGGAAGAATAATTCCTTTCCATCTACGAAATAATTTTTCTGAAACCCTAGTCTCTGAGGCCCCTATAAATAGATGGCTACGCACAAGGGTTGAGGTACGTCTAAATTCCTACTAAAACTCTGCAGAAATTATCCCTCACAAACCCTAGCCGTCATACTCTTTCTCTCTCACACACAAGGCTCCGGCCACCACACACGGCTCTGGCCACCCGATTTTCCTACAAAACCCATCCTAACTTAGGCATCGGAGGGCCTTTGGCCAACACCCCCTAGGTATGGTTCTTTTACTCCGATTTGTTTTGTAGGGAGAAAGAGAAGCGAAGAATACGAAGGAATCTTAAGCGAATATTCTTGTAGTTGAGATATTTCATGTTTATCATTCCCAGTAATAATCATGTCATCAACATAGATTATTAAAGCTGTTACCTTCCCTTTCTGATGTTTCAAGAACAAAGTATGATTTGAGTTACTCTGTCTGAAACCATTGTTCTTCATTGCCATGGTGAACCATCCAAACCATGCATGTAGTGACTGTTTCAATTCATACAACGCCTTTCGTAATTTGCATACTGTTCTAGTCTTAGTAGGATTATACTCAGGAGAAATGTCCATATACACCTCCTCCATGAGTTCTCCATGTAGGAAGGCATTCTTTACATCAAACTGGTGTCGTGGTTAATCCAAATTAGCTGTGAGGGACAATAAGACTCTGACTGTGTTCAATTTTGCAATTGGTGCAAAAGTTTCTTCATAATCTA
This sequence comes from Prunus persica, assembly GCF_000346465.2. NCBI lineage: Eukaryota > Viridiplantae > Streptophyta > Magnoliopsida > Rosales > Rosaceae > Prunus > Prunus persica. The sequence continues at coordinate 2,873,383 of NC_034013.1, read as the reverse complement.
CACCATAAGTCTGTGTGTACCATTTCGCTTTAAGTCTTGCCTTGTATTGCTCGATAGATCCATCAGTGTTGTGTTTTATGGTAAACACCCATCTACATCCGACCGTTTTTTTTTTCTCGTGGTAAAGTTTCCAGTGTCCAAGTCAGATTCTTCCCAAGAGCTTTTATCTCTTCCTCTATAGCTTGAACCCACTTAGGATCTTTAAATACTTTCACAACCTTGGTTGGGATATGAATAGCAAACAACTGATGTACAAAGGCCTTGAGTGGTTTAGACAGCTTCTCAATGGATACATAATTCACAAGTGGATACTTTGATGTTTTTCTAATATCAGGTGAATAAGGATTTGGTAACTTTCCACGATTTTGCCTGAAAGGTAATTGGTATCCAATAGATTTATTCTCTAAATTCACAACTGTAGCAAGAGTAATTACCTCAAAGATATTCTCAGGAGATTGGTCTGTTGGTATTGTTGAGTTAGAAAGGGTCTTCATCTTGTTGTTCTGTATTGTCTGTAGGTGTGGGACTCGGATCAGAAACATATTCATAGGGATCAGGTGTTAGGTGATTGATCATTATGAATGGGTGATTGATCATTATGAATGGGCGATTGATCGCTTTTTGGCAAAGAGTAATCTAGTGCTCCAGACTCGGACGATCGATCATTTCTGTACAAAGGAGAATTTCTTCGTTTTCCAAGTTGCTCCAATTATGCTCTTCACTTCGTATCTCTCCTTGAAGCGTAGAATTGGATGATGGTCATGGAAGAATAGCTCATATTTCAGAAAGGTCACATCCAAAGTGACATAGGTACGTCGGGTAGGATTGTGATAACAGCGATAGTCTTTCTGATGAGTAGCATAACCCACAAAAACACAACGAAGCGCACAGGGATCAAGTTTGCTACGTTGATTTTTGTGGAGATGAACGAAAGTCCACACATCCAAATATTCAAGGTGTAAGTGCCAAAACAGAGGGCAGGAGCTTGTGTTGCACAAGCACTTGTAAGAGAGTTTTAAAGGTCAATACACTAGAAGGCATGCGGTTGATCAGGTGAACTGTGGTGACAATAACATCATCCCAATGATGACGAGCAACATGAGTGCCAATCAGAAGTGCTCAAGCGGTTTCGAGAAGATGTCGATTCTTTAGTTCAGCAACATCATTTTGTTGTGGTCTGAGGATAAGTCGTCTCATGCATAATTCCATGTTGTTGGAAATAAGCCAAAAAGTCATGATTAACAAATTCTCCACCATTGTCTGATAAAAGAATCTGTATTCTTCAGCAAATAAAGCCATGTCATCCGTGTACAATCATCTACAAATGTGACAAACCACCGAACGCCAGAAGGAGCAGTGATAGGTGAAGGTCTCTAGACATTAGAGTGAATTAATGTAAACAGAGTAGTACACTTGGTCGCACCCAAAGGATAGGGCACACGGTGATTCTTGGCCAAAATACAAGTGTCACATATGAAGTCAGAGTCCTTGAAACCTGAGAATAAATATGGTATAAGATGCTTCATATAACTAAAAGACGAATGTCCTAATTGACAGTGCCACAACTAGATTTACTTGTGTTTGCTATCAAAAGGATGTGTCACACTGTTAGCCATGCCGGGACTGAAGTCATCTACATAATATAGCCCCCTCTCTTAGTACCACGACCAAGAATCTTCTTAGAGTGAATATCCTGAAGCAAACAAAAACTCGGGTAAATGAGTACACAACAATTTAATTGTTCAGTAAGCTGACTAACGGACATCAATTTATTAGATAAAGATGGAACAAGTAAACTATTAGACAGTGAGAAAGAGGATGAGAGTGCAACAGTGCCAGCCCCTATCATAGAATAAGTAACTCCATTAGCATTAGCAATACAAGTTCGTCGGGGTTGTGTAGTATTCAGAAAATCATCAGGATCAAACGTTATATGATCAATTGCACCAGAATCAATTATCCAACTCCTGGAATCAATCGTATCTGAACTATGGAATCCATAACCAATACCATTACTGGTCGTATCGCATTGTGTTTGATCTTTGAGAGTAGCCCACCATTTGAGGTAGCCATGTAATTTAAAACAAGTCTCACGAGTATAACGTGGATCACCACAATATGCGCAATCTGGTCCATGTGTCGGGAAGTCATAATCTGTGCAGCAGAAGATGCATAGGATACAGGTTTAGTAGAATTCGGGTCGGGATCTGAGCTTGAGTCGGGGCCAGAGTTAGATTCGAAGTAGGGATCTGGGTCTGAATCAAAGACAAATTCGGGTCAATGTCATCAAAGGAGTCAAGGTCGGGGTCATCATCGGAGTCGGGGTCGGGGTCATCATCGTAGTCGGGGTCGGGATCGGGATCGGGTAGGGAAAATAGGATCCTGATTCAGGATCGGATTTGAGGTCAAAGTCTACATCTGTAAGAGTTGAGCCACCTGGGAACTCAACTCGGCCATGGTTAGTTGAGAATGAGAGAATGAGTCGGTGGTGCTACCTACATAAGGGGTAAAAAAATCATCAACCCCATAGCGGCAGACGGGGGTTTGAAACTACAGTCAGCAATTCCAAGATCACCACTCTAATACCATACTAAAATATGAAACCTAATATGAGAATATTTGTTTGTGAGAATTTTTTGTGTATTCTTCTCCTTGTAGGAGGTTATATTTATAATACAACGAGCTTTAATGGCATAAATTCCTATTTCTACTTATAGTAGGAAATCAAGAATTAAAATAGATCAAATATAATTATAATGGGAATCCTTGGTGTGTAAGGAAAGAAAGTCAATGGTCCACAAGTCACGCCAACACTATTTTCTACTAAATATAGCAATTACATTTTCACAAGTGCATACTAGTTTAATTTAACAAGCGAATCTATCCCTATAGTATATGAAAGGACATCGGAGGGGGGATCGAACTTAGGACCTTGGATGCATGAATAAATGCTCTTAACAAACTAGGCTACAAGCGATATATTACATAGGTTACATATAATATGCATATACATAAATTTTTTCTTATGTTGATAGACAGTATGATTGAAGTATCTTATTAAATTTTGGATGCATGGATAGCTTCTCTCTCTCTCTCTCTCTCTCTCTCTCTCTCTCGCTTTCTTACGCTATCTCTCTCTCCCAGTGGACGGTGCACACGCCTCTTTGACTTCCCGACCAGAGATCTCTGCTGTCCGGCCATGGTTGCTAGCAATCTTGGTATGGTTTTGCTCACCTCTTCCTCCTCTTCACTTCCAGCCTTGATTCCACGAGATTAGCCCAGAAAATTAAGCCAAATCAAAACCGAAACCAACCCATTTGAAGCTACCAATTCTAGAGCTTTTTCCTGCCAACTCCAGCCACCACCAACTACAATGTGGGTCCCAAAATGACCACCGGCCTCTCCTTTGTATTTCCCATCCAAGACCTAGCCTAATTCCGTGCCGAATTGTTCAAATCGGCGATGGAGGAAAGTTAGGGTTTTCCGACAGAAAAACATAGATTCCTACCACTTCCCAATCAAATTGGAGGTCGGCGCAAGTATGAAAGTTGCTCCCCTTGTTAGTCTAATTGTGTTGATATAGGGCTTTACAGGAGTTTCAAGAGTTTTCCATCCCCAGAAAATCTCTTAAGCCACCCACCACTGCCAGAAGCGAGTGGCGGCGCGTAAGCCACCTTTTGACAGCCCATTATGTTCGTTTTTAAAATTGATTACCGTTTGACTATCAAACGGATATTGCACCTATTATGCGATATCCGGATTCAATAGGTTCAGATAATTCAATGGGTCCCATTTTCAAATATGTTGTTTTCTGTACCTCTAGGATCTTGTAGGAACTTGTTGATCGAAAATTGGAGTCCAAGATACTCCAAGTTAAAGATTCTAAGTTTAGGCGAACGATCGCCGTCCGATCGTGCGATTGGCTTAGATCCGACTGCTCGATCAAGACCAAATTTTTGAGACTTTTTTAGCAAACTTTGTTGGACCTGTAGGAACTTTCGAATCGAAAATCAGAGGTCGTGGGCCCCACACGCCTAATTGACCTAGATGGTGGGCCTCGCTGGCCCAATTGGGACCAATTGGTTGAGGGTTTTTTGTGGTTTGGTTGTTTGACTTTTAAATGGTATTTTCTAAGCATGATATATCCATGTTTATTTTTATATATGTGCTAAATGGATTAATAATTGGATTGTGTTGCTTTCAGAGATATTAATGTCTTCGAACATCCCGGTTGCCTTATGAAATATTGATGTATTTGGACATCCTGGTTGCCTTCGAAAATATTGGTGTCTTCGAACATCCTGGATGCCTTCAGAAATATTGATGTCTTTAAACATACAGTTGCCCTCGGAATGTCTTTGGACATTTGGTTTCCTTCAGATTGTCTTCGAACACCCCTATTGCCTTCGAAATTGTCTACGTGCGTATGATATTGCCCAACGAGCCTCGGGGACGCCGGAATCGTGTGGTGCCATGATTTGTGTCTCGAGCTAACTTCATGTCCCCATATTCTGCTAGGATTTGCTGCAAGCTGACTTCGTGTCCCCCGATTCTGCTAGGATATGCGTCTCGAGATGACTTCGTGTACTCCGATTCTGCTAGAATTTGCATTCCGAGCTAACTTCGTGTCCCACGATTCTACTAGGATTTGCGTCTCAGGATGACTTATTGTCCCCCGATTCTGCTAGGATGTACCGCACATGTGGAGTGGACTGTTCTACATATGTAGTACTTGGAATTAATAGATTATCTATGGAATTGACGAATTATGTTTGGGGTACCCCTATACGGAGAGCAGTGCATTACTTATCTGTTTATATAGTTAACAGGATATTCTTCACCACTCTGCTCATATTATCTGCACAGGGTTGGCCAAGATCCCCAGCGGCTCAGCCACCTGCCCGACTTGTCTACACAGGTGGTTGGCTACATTTTCCCTTCTCTGGTTGCCTTCGAATTTATGATATTTCTCATATACCACCTAGTGGGTGATTGCAGGACATATGCACTATGCGGACGGTTGCAGGTATGGCTTTCAAGTAAGAGGTTTGGTTATGTAAGTGTTTGGATGTACAATGATAAATTGATTGAATAGTTAGGCACAATTTTAGGGCATGTCATTCAATTATATAGCTAACTGAAAATAAAGTAAAGAATTATTCTAGAATTTAATTGTTGGTTTTACTTTAAACAATATTAACTTATCTGAATTGTGTTTTTTTTAGTAGAAAGAACTACGTGTGTCTTGATTCCTCAGTAAGGGTATGTAGGCAACCTAGGCTAACCTAGTTGTAGCCACAAGTTTTATGATTTGTTTGTTATGTTCAATTTTGTAAGTTGAATTTGTTGAATGCTTGGGAGTAGTTTAGTTTGCTGTGTAAGAAGATTTCAGGGCTTTGAGCCTTTTTCAGGTGAGACTCTGTCGGTTTTCTGGAAGAAGTCAAACCCTAAAGTAATTTTTGGATTTGGGCAAGAAGGGTATTTTAGTCATTCGTGCCCGACACCTGCCAAGTGTTGGACATGCACCGGGTTTGATACTGATTCCAAAGTGGAATTTGGGTTGGGTCCTTTCAATTGTGGAATTAAGAAAGGAGTAGTCTTGTAATTTTGCTTTGCATTACATTTCTTCTCCTACATACTTCACTTGTTTTGTTGTTTCATAATGTGCAGGGATTGCAAGCACTGAGTTTAGAGTAGAATTTCTTTTTTTTGATCCTATGTAATTCCTTTTGAGTTGTAACGGGTGTTTTGTCTAGGAAATGCCAAAGGGAGAGATTGTTAGTATGAAATTGTATTGGAATTTCCTAGATCTTAGTATAGGTTTGGAAGTGTCATTTAGCTGTAGGGTTGAAGCAAAATTGATGTCTCTGATTTCTAGAAACAACAAGATTGAAACAGCTCAGCAATCCCTGAATACCAGAATTGTGACTTAACACGTATGAGACATTTGATCTGAGGGGTAAGACATGTCATTTTTCATGCATTCATGTTGGGAATGTTGTTTAAAGTCTGATATGATTTAATTTTATTGATTTTTAAATCAATTAAAATCCCTTCAGGAGTGCGTCTTATTTAAGCATGTTTGTTTCAAATTGATTTGCTTTCCTGCTCTTCATGTCCTAAAAAGCGTCTTACTTTTGGATCAAGTTGTGATTGCTTGCAAAATCACATTTACTATCAGATACTCTATTAAAGAGTAATATTGTGAAGAAAAAAAACCTTCTTGCTTTGGTTCATATCTATTTGGTGGTTTACTCTTGATTTTGGTTTTGACTAGGAAACATATCTTTGGTTATTTGGTTAGCCTTCAATGAAATTGATTTTATTTTGGACGTGGGCTTTTCTTCCTAGAGAAGAAAAAGTAATATAAAATCAGGCTTGATGTTTTGTTTTTAGCATAGCTTTTCAACATTAGTTTTGTGTGCTTAAACATTTAAGAAAGCTGCTTTTTTATTTGATATAAATCATCAAGTGTTCCATGTTTACTTGGTGATTTATCAAAAACTTTTGACATTCATAATGCATTCATTTACATAGTTTGGTGACTCATACGATTGAGAGCAACAAGACCGTGGTGGAGGTTTTTCTTCGGTGAGCTTGAATCGATCGTGACCAGTATCAGATTCAACATAAGGAGAGTTGGAAGAACTCCGGCGAGCTTGAAGCAATCATGACCAGTATTACGTTCAATATAAGGAGTGTCAAAAGATCATCCCGTGACAGAAGTTGAGTATGAAGAAATTGGCAAACATTATCTAGAATGTGTCTAGGATAAGTGTGTGAGTACTTCCTGTAATCATCATTCTATTGTGGATTTGTTTTGGACTGAGGAGTTTCGTGGATTTTCCCTAGAGGTGACATTTTCCCATATAAAATAATTCTCTACGTATTCTTTTATTTTATGCTCTTCACGTTTCAGGATTGATGAGCCATATCAATCCTGCTACCGAAGTTTGTTTTTATTTATTGATTAGGCATTATTAGTCATCCTACAGGTAATTTCACACGCTATAATTAATTAAGATCATTCTTAAAATTAAATAAACAAACAAATAAAAAAAATGGCATTATATTCATGTGTAAGAAACTTTTTTTTTTTCTATGAAATGAGCATGATGAAGTCTGATGGTGAGTACAAAGAAACTTTATACCATGTGATGACTCTAGCTCATATAAGAAAAAAGAAAAATCAAAGAATGAAAACATACCAAAGATAACGTGTTATAAAACTAGAGCAAAATTGTATAGGGAAATAAGAGGAATTTGTTTTATGAACTTGTATCATTCATCCTTGATAATCACCTATTTATAGGCTTACAATCATAGAAAATTAACCCATAAATTGTAGGTGAAAGGTACATATTACAATAGTAATACAATAGGTTATAAACTGTTAAAACCTGGAGGTAGTGGATGTTATAGTGGTCATCCACATTCCACATATTTATAACATATTGGTAATATTTCAATTCTTTTAGATTGTTATTCAATTATATATTGTCAAGCCGTAACATTTTACTTAATAAGTTAGTCAAACAATAAAATTCACAAACTCTACAACTTAAAAATGTATTTACATTAAAATCCCCATTGTTGTTTTCATAAAATCCCTGAAGGTTTTGAAAATTACACTAACAAACACACCTAGATTGAAGTTTCAAATTGTTTTCATAAAACTTATATTAATTTTTCCTCAAAAAATTGTTGATGTAATTTTTTTTTTTTTTTTCTGAATGACAAAGTTAACTTCAAGATTAGATTGCATATACACCCATGAGGCCCAATCATTGAGGGTTGTTTTGTCATTTGAAGAAGTTTTTATATTACATCAAACAGCTTTTGGACAAAAAATTAATGGAGGAGATTTTATGAAAACAAAAAGATATACTGCAAGAGTGTTAGTGTAATTTCTAAAATCTCAAAGGGGTTTTGTGAAAACATTTCAAACCTCAAGGCGTGTCAGTATAAATATCTCCATTTTTAAAATTTAAATTCTATTATTTTTGAACTTCCTCACTACAACGTCGTCCTTAAAATTCCTTGAAAAGATGTGGATTTTTAGCTTTCGCAAGTCTTTGCTGGAGGAGAATTGCTCCAATATCAAATCTGTTCTAGAATTATAAAACCTAGTTGCTATAGAGTATCAAGTTAAAAATCCACATCTCACTTCAATCTGTCTATACTTGCCGAGAAATTTAGTTAACTTCCAAGTCCGGCTACACCATTTGTATTGAAGTTTCACAATATTTTGAGGGTGACAGGTTTGTGCCAAAAGCAAGTAACCATCATCTGAGGGTGACAGGTTTGTGCGTAGTGCTAAATAAAGAATAAAGAAACTACAAGTCAAAGCATCTAACTTTCGCAGAGTATTATTGTATTGGATGCTTACGGTATTGGCTTTTCTTGAAAGTCCTATGAAAACAAATGCACCGATAATGACTAAAATGTATTTTAAAACCTAGTTGTGTATTGTGAACCGGACGTGTCGACTTAATTAGCAGAGAAATTTAAATATTTATAAGATTATATTGTTGGTGTAAATAATCTCACGAGAGAATATTCGCAGATGATTTTCTTCTTTGAACTCGAACCTCTTCTTCCTTGATCCCTACAAAATAGATTCGGTCAATGGAGCACACTCGGAAGGTGGTTGCCAAAAGCCCTCCGATGTCTAAGTCAGTTAAATGGTCTCGAGGAGATGCAGAAATAACTAAAACAATGGAGTTTTCTCTCACGGGGCTAAAGGGTGGCGTGAGAGAGGTGAGAGAGAGGGATTTCAGGATTCAGTTTAGAATTACCTCATGTGTGAAGTGTAGCTATCTATTTATACAATCTCCTTGTTGGCTAGGGTTTGTAGAGAATAATTCTCATATGGAAGAGAATTATTATTTTTCCTTAACAGTGTGCTTGGATAAGGGAAATAAACTTGGAATTTTGACAAAAGTCAGAATTTTTAAATTGACATGAACCGATTCCTGTGTTTGGATAATAAAAAAAACATAAAAATTTAGAGATTCCGCGGGGGAAAAGAATGGAGTTTGGAGGTCATAAATCTCAAATTTAAATTCTATCTAAAAGTTGTCATTTCTAATATTCCAAGAGAGATTGAGTTTTTTAAAAAAATAACTTTACAAATAAAGGTTAAATTCCGTAATTTAAATCCGTTATCCAAACAAAAAAAAACTTTACAAATTCTAGAACATTAAATTCTGTCATTTATGAATTCCCTACTTTTAAATTTCCGCATCCAAACACACTATAAATGACAGGATACTTTTAATATCAAGGAGATTTGAGGGAAATCAGATCCTTGATTTGGGAAGATATTCCTATCGCAAATCAAAGATAATAGACTAATTAAATTGGATTCAATTAGCAAAATTATTTGACCTAAGGAATATTCCTTCATCCATGTGTCACCTTATGATTGGTTGCCAAAATTTACGCACCTAGTTGAGCAGTTGGGTCCAAGTCGAGAGGTCAAAAATATCGAGCTTTGGTAATTAAGTGCAATGTATGTGTGATGATGTAAAATTGGTGAATGAGCAAGGAGAGGTAAAAATGAAAACGAAAATTGAAAATACTTCCAAGTTCTTTTAAAAAAGAACGGTGCTTTTGAAAACTAATTTTCACTTTTTTGAAAATTGTTACCAAATTTGTTTTCAGTTTTCAAAAAAAGTGAAAATGAAATGGTTATCAAATGGGAGCTATTTATAAGATTATATGTTTATGCTTAAATTGTAGGATGAATGGAACTAAAAGAAAAGTCTAATCAGCCTAGTCTTATGATATAGAATATAGATCATAGGACTTTTGCTGCATCTCCCTTAAATCATTTTTTACCTGCCAGCCAAGATCTTGCTGGGTACAAGTTTCATACATTGCTTCTCTTGGCTATCTTTTTCTCACCAAAATTTTATTTGAAAACGTTTTCTTCAAGCATGCACTTGGGGAATTTACACTTGCAGAAGAAAAAGGTACAAATAAAACGTGACATGAAAATGTTCAAAGTACCAGACATGTGAAGAATGGAGAGGACAGTGGCTCAATAAGATGGTTCTAGCTAGGAAATCAACAACCAACATTTCTTTCATTTAAGCTGAAAAATGGATAGAAATGAAAGGGCCAGGCTAAAAGATTCAAGCAGAAGCAGAATGAAGAACAGATCTATATATAAGTTTTTTACCCAACAAAGACATATTGAACAAAACAAATAAAACACCTGAAATTCTAATAATCGAATCTTACAGAAATTAAGTAGCATAAATTGACAGCATAAGATTTACACAATAATGAACCAAGGCATCACCAACCAATAATAGAGACTCTTGTGTACAAACCAGCTTTCTACATTATGAAACACTTTTTTATTCTTTGGTCGAAAGCATTAAGAAACACTTGAACCAAGGGAAGGGAGACCATTCACTATTTACAGTTACAAGAGTTTGAAGGCTATTTACAACAGAAGTGGGAGTTTTGTGCCTCGCTCAAGCCCTCTAAGGAGTAGACCTTCCACTCCCACTCCCTCCAATAGGTGATATAAACTTCTGGGATATGTTCAACTTTCCAATAATCATTTCCTGGTTCATGTGGAAGTAGTGTCCTGATTAATTTTTCTGGCATATCAGAAAATTTCAGCACCTTAAGTGTGATGAGATGTTCAATGCCTGATGGGACCTTCTCCAATGATTTACAGCGCTTGATACTTAACTGTTCAATACAAGGCATTGTTCCCGCTTCCACCCGTATGCATCTAAGTTCATCAGATGTATCGAGACCTAGATGCTTGAGCTTCTTAAATCCTCCAGCTCCAAAGCACAGCGTGTCTCCTTCAAACACCTCAGATAGTTCAAGATGTACTAGATTGGGCAAATACTGAAGGAATACAAGTGGATCATCCTTTAACCTACTCCATTTCAAATATAATTTTACGAGGCTATGAAGAGAAGGTATCCAGTGAGGTAATTTCTCCAGTCGTCCGCGCAAGTAGAGCCGCTGAAGCAGTAGAGGAGGAGAAGAAAGGTACTCCAAATCAATGATCTCGTCCTCTTCTACTGAAGTTATGGACAATGAGCAAATTTTCGTCAGTTTTTCAATGGATGAACAGAAAGCCTTACCATATTCTTTCCTCATCTTAACAATGCCTAACCTTCTCAACTGAACTAGTTTCCCCAGCTCTATTAATATGGCACCACCATCTTGGTTCACCTCTATGAAACAGAGCTTTTGAAGGGATGTCAAAGCCCCTATTTTTCCTAGCACCTTAAAACCATATTTTGAGTGAAAATTTTCATGAGGAACAAACTCATAACGATATACCAGGAGATGGCGCAGATGTTGGAGTTTGAGGATTTCAACTGGAAGTTCAGTAACCCGAGAATTTTTCAAATCCAAAGTCTCTAGGTTTTGAAGCTTCCCTATCCAGGTCGGAACAGTTTTTACCCTGGTATCTCTCAAGCTCAGATATTTTAGAAAGAAAAGGTTGACAACTTCAGCTGGGAAAACATTTAAAGGTGTACTTTGCAAATCTAACACATTAAGCAGTGTAAAGCCTGTGGGGAAGAACCTCTGCAGTGATGGCTTCTCAGCAACTCTGAACATAAAGAGAGAACGCAGTTGAGAAGCAGACCTGTATTGCTGTACATTTTGTAGTGTGTTATGTATTGACAGGCGCCGGACCTTGTCTGGCCATGGCATATTGTACTCTTTAGCAATTGTGGCAAAGTTCTGATCTCTTGTCTTGGAGGTGATAATTTCGCGCAAGAGGTCATGAATTCGAAACTTTTGGACCCTTCCATCAGGTGTTGTCTCCGCTGCTTGAATCATACTTCTATTCAATAGTTCATTGAGGTAGTCCTCTGCAACATCTTCCAATGTCTTGCTTTCCTTTGTTTCGATAAATCCCTCTGCTATCCATAATCGAATAAGTCTCATATGCTTGATTTGATGATCCTCAGGAAAGATGCTGAGGTACAGGAAACAAGACTTGAGATAGTATGGCAGATCATTAAAACTGAGTGAGAGAACTTTTTTCAAGTCCTTGAGCTTGTCATTGCCTTCAATTTGACCCCCAAGGCAACGGCCAACCATATCCCACTCATCAATCCTGCGTTTGTCTTTGGTAGCCAAAACACCACTGATTGCCACAATTGCAAGTGGCAGTCCCTCGCACTTTCTTAAAATATAATTGCAGACTTCCTCTAAGTGTGGAGGACAGGAGTTCCCCTGAAATGTCTTCTTGCACAGAAGCTCCCAAGCGTCTGTTAGGGGCAAGGGCTCCAAGTTATAGACTTTACCTCTGGATTCTACACAGGTTGTAGAGGCTACATCCGCATTTCGTGTAGTAAGTATGACTCTGCTGCCACAAGTATTGTTAGGCAATGCATATTTCAAGGCATCCCATCCGCACAAGTGCCATACGTCGTCTAGAACAACGAGATACCTCCTTCTCTGCAGGACCTCCTTGATTACTGTTTTAAGCTGGTTGGTGCTCATGTTATTGATTCCTTGTGGAACTGGTATTCGAATTGCTTGGTGGAGTTGTTCAATCATGTGCTTGAGGATTTCCCCAAGTTTGAAAGACTGAGTGACAGTGATCCAAGCACGAACTTTGAAATGCTTCTTCACTTGTGCAGCATCATAGACTTGTTTGGCCAAGGTAGTCTTCCCCATGCCTCCCATCCCAGCCACAGAAACTACTTCGCGTCCAGAAGAACCCTTGACAAGCCACCCAACCATCTGCTTTATAGGTTCATCAATGCCGACTATATCACTTCTCTCCAAAAGTAGAGCATCTCCTCCTCCTCCATGTGTCTCCCACCATTTACCTGCTACTTCACTTGTACAGAATTTATGGCTCAGTCTCTTATGAACATCAGAGATTTTTCTGATCCTCATGTTTATGCCTTGTAATTGAGAAGCAATGCGGTATCGAGCTTTTGTGTTCTTAATACAGCAAGAGAGCCTTCGAATTGAACCGTACAATAATCCCTGCTCCTCCTTCCCATGATCATGTGCCTGAAGAATTGTAAATTCATCAAGAACATCTTCACTGTCATGAGCAATGTCTCTTACTTGCTTAACCCACACTTTGACTTCCTCATCACTCTCTTCAAATGCATCAGCAATTCTCAGAAAAGCTGTCATGCGCTCTAACTCTCCTCTCAGATACACAATCTCTTCCCTCACCCCTCTCAAGAGTTGCAAGTCATTTTCGAAAAGGGAGGTGAGCTTGTCTAGCAGAAACTTTACTGCACTCTCAGCCATTAATTCTCTCTCTACTAATTGTATCTGTGGTTACCCTTTCTTCCTCAACTGATTTTCATCTTGAGCTCCAATCCAAGTTGGTATACACACACTCACACACATATATATATTATATTATATTAGATACCAAGTTGAAGAAGTAACAGTGAAGGGTTGCATGGAATATTCACAGAAATTTGAAGGGTTGCATCCGCGTAATTTACCACCCACGCTGAAGAAGTAACAGTGACTGAATGGATTTTAAATTCTCAATTGGAAAGTAATTGGATTGTTCTTTCCAAGTCAGACTTCTAGAAAGTATTTGATACAACATTGTTCTACCCCTTGAAAGAAATCCAACTTTCCAAGAAATTGACTTGTTATTGCATGCCATCGGATGGCTAGCAATAATCTTTAGATGTCCTTTTCTTTTTTACTTTTCTTCTCTCTTTGGTCAAATAGGTTGCAAGCTCACAGAAGCAAAGTAACCTTCACATTGAGTGTGACAGGTTCATGCTCATGCTAAAGTTTCCTCTAAACGAATGGAAAGCTATTGAGACCAGGCAACCTAGGTCATTGATTCACTTTCCTAGAAAGTCTTATAAAAACGAATGCTCTTGTGACCCTATATAGCGACTGAAAATTTTAATATTTATCCAACAATAAAATAAATATAATTTAGTAAGTTCATATGTCACTGACCATTGAATTGGATAATGCTATTCCATTGCTTCCTTCGTTTTCAGCTCAGTTTCACAGATTTTTGGCAAGTTGAAAGCTTTGTCGGTTCTGTGTGTTTTTTCTTCACGAAAACCTAGTAAATGAAGTTGTTTGAGCCTCAATGAGGCGGATCACAGAAGGACACACGGGTCGCTTGACCCCGTGAATCCCCGAAATCCTCCATGGAAGCTCCAGTCTTGACCCTTTGGAGGGTTGGTGGACGACCACGGAGTGCCCACCAAGTGTTCGCTGAAATGTCCCATAGAGAGGGGCCTTCTGTTCTGTTTATGCCTGTAGGTTGGCGTCGTTTACATTGTTTTTTTTGTGATTCTGTTCCATTATAATATAAACAGTCCATTCTAGGTAAAAGAACGGATCCGAATCCTCTTCTTGGTTTTTCAGCAAATTGACTAATTGACTTAACTTGTAAATATTACCGCGGTCATTGTGTGTGTGTGTTTTTTTTATAAGTGATGCCTAAGTTACATATTCAAAGATTCAACATACTCAATATCCAAATCCTAATCAATATATTCAATATCCAAATCAGCCAAATCAATATCCACCAACAAATTCAACAGATTCATCAAATCCAAATGGTTAAAACTCATGCCTTATGGCTTACAAACTAAAATAGTTAAAATTATGCATTATGCCTTATGTCTTACATACCCAATAACAAAGCTCAGTCAATTTTTAACAAAAGATTCTTCATTTTATTATTATTTTTTTATATGCTAATACAGTGATGATGTCAAAACCATCGTATGTTTGACTAGTCAATGAAAGAAACCATATAGATGATGCATACATGGCAATTTAAGAACAAAATAATGAAGATACTGATCTTCAAACTAACAGAACCCAGAGGTCACTCTGAAAAACTATTCTAGGGTAGAATAATACTGTTTTGAAATTTAATACAGGAGGTTCTTGTTTGTATCCCACAGAAAAAAGTTAATGGAATTCAGGTTCTGGTTACAGAAAAGCTTTTATATGTTTCTATTTGAAACAGCTTTTAATTATCAAATGAATCAAAGAAAAAGGCTCTATAAAGTTATAAACATACACATAAAGGCTATCAAAATATAGAAAAAGCAAGAAATCAACAACACAGCACAAATGGCATAATCCAGAATCAACAACACAACACAAATACTTATATTTCGGTATGAAAAATAAATTATATTTAAGTATTCGGTTCGGTACAATATTGACCAATACCAAATACTTGATACCAGGTACCAAATATCTCTCAATCTTAAATGAAAAGGTATGAAATCGGTATGGTACGGTATAGTTAATATACGATTTCGGTATTTCAGCTTTAGATGCCCACCCCTAATAAATATAGTGTATAATTCTTGGGCTTTCTTTTCTGATTCTTTATATTTTTTAGGCTTATATAGCTTGTTTCATATCTTTTTAGGCCCATTTTAATATTATTAATTAAGACCCAATAAACAGATCTTTAATTATTTTTTGTCAACATATCTATGTTTTTTACAACCACGACGTCGTTCATTTGAGAATTCATATTAAAAAAGAAAAATTAAGTCTTTTTCTTCCTCAAGCTGGGGCTGCTCCTTTTTCTTTTCCACCATCTCTCTTCTCTTCTTCATCTCTCTCTCTCTCTCCCTCCCTCCCTCCTCACACGCAGCAGCCAACATACGTCCTATCTTTTCTTCTTCTTCTTCTTCCTCCTCTCATCTCTTTCTCCAATCTTTACTTCTCTCTCTCTTTGGCTTCTGGCTTCAAGATTGACCAGAAACGTATCCGAAATCTCTGATACTTGTGTCCATAACGTAAGATATGCGTGTCCATCAGTCAAAGATCATATCCGTTGACTCCAATACATATCCAATGCGTATCGTATCCGACTATGTATCTGATATGGGATACGGACCTAAGTCCGCGTATCCATGCTTCTTAGATAAGAAGCCAAACCATGAGGAAAACATAGTAATCCCACCATGCATTGTAATGACCCAAACCTAAAATTCATATTTAATTAGTAATTTATTATGAGGAAATACAATTTTGCCTTTGGAATAATTTATTAACGAAAAGTTGACTTTTTGACCGAAAAAGGAATTTGACAATTCCACATACACCGTTGCGTAGAGCACGACGAAACGAGTTCGTAGACACGAAGTGAACTCGAATTGGAGTTTTAACGAAGAAAATATGATTAAAATATCATGAGGGGCAAAATGGTAATTAGGAAAAATTAGATTTTTTTTATACAAAATTAGTGAAACACCCATTCCTAGACATGAAACTATAAATATACCCTACGCAATTTAAAACATAGAAACACACCCAAAATAAACCCAAAAATCAACAATTGTATATTTTTTAATTTAATTAATAAGATGAAATATCTTTATTACCCTTTTTAGCATTAAGTTAGTTTTGGATCTCGTTTGAAGCCTCCCTCAGGTTTGAAGCATCAAGCCCTCCCTCAGGTTTGAAGCCTTAAGCCCCTCTCCTGATTCAAACCACCATCTCTCCTTTGTTCTCTCCCTTCTTCCCTCTCTATGCCTTCAAAGTAAATCAAATAGTCTCAAAGCCATGGACCAACACAAGACCGACGACAATCTCCGTTACGTAGGTGGCCTCACACGTGTTCTCGCCGCCGATGCCTCCATTTCCTTTGCAGGTTTGTTCCATCTGCTTCAATTCGTTATTTTCATTTTGATTTTTGCTTAATTTACTTGAATTTCTACTTGATTTCTCTTTCGCATGCACCAACCCCGACGGATCGCCGATTTCCACCGACGATATATTCCAAAATGGCCAGATCTGTCTTGTGTTCCTGATTTTCAACCTGGATCTCTTCTTCGCAGATGCCGTCGACGATGATTTTTCCATAGCCAAAGGGGCTGCCGCTTCCTCTTCCTCTCTGCGGCCGCCATTGAAGAAGCTCTTCTTTGAAGAGCGGAATACGCCGAACTCGGCAATGTCGTTTTAGTATACAATTTGTTATCTGTAAGTCATATGAGCAGTTGTTAACTTCCAGTAAGTGGTATGAACAGCTGTTATACTGTTCATACCCTGCAACTGAGTTGATTTAAATAACATAGTAATAACAGTGTACTTCTATGACATAGTATTAACAGATTTTCAGTAACAAAGCATGCTCTATATTTTGCTCTATATATGGCTGTGCACTTGAAGTTTATGATATGCAAAATGTGATTTTTATTAGGACAATAGTTCTATGACATAGTATTAACAATGTACTTCTGTGACATAGTATTAACAGTGTACTTGTTTTTTCCTTGTAAAGGTATTTTCTTTTGCCTTTGCGATTGTATCTGGTGAAACTATGGACAATTGGAGGTGGCAGCAAAGGATATCGAATCTCTTGTTAGGGTTTTTTGGATTTTTTGTATGAAATGGTATTTACAATGTTTTTGTATGAAATTGTATTAAGAATGTTTTTCTATGAAATTGTATTAACAATATACTTCTATAGCATGGTATTAACAATGCACTTTTATGACATGGTATTAATAATGTACTTTTATGACATGGTATTAACAATGTACTTCTATGATATGGTTTGCGGAGGTTTGATGGAGAATGAAAGGTCGTGGGGACAGACCCTTGGTTTTCGTGATTTTTTATTTTATTTTATATTAAGTTTGGGTTTTTTTCAAAAAAAATCTAATATGGGCTCGCTGAGCTTGTTTTGGGTTCTTTTGGGAATTTTGTGTTGGGCTTATTTTAAGTTAATCAATGGCAGAGATGTAATTTATACGAACTTCAATACTAATTTTATATATAGTAAATGGTTTTTGGGTGTGTTTCTAAAGTGCATTCTATGTAGGGTTTTTTTATAATTACAGCCCCTATTTTGGGTATATTACTAAAGCTCCCTTTTTTTTTTTATATAAAACCTCATCTCTCTCTCTCTCTCTCTCTCTCTCTCTCTCCCCCCCCCCCCCTCCGTCGCGAACTTTCTTCCCCCTGACAGTTTTGTTCGATCACCGTCACCGTCACCGCCACAGACCACCACCGGCCACGAGACATGTCTTGTTCGAACCGTCATTGCCTCCTCTTCCCGTCCCACCCAGTTTCCGTCGCCGTCAGCCACTCCAGCCGCCGGAAACTGCAGAAAACCGAGCGGTGTGATCTGAATTTCACGGCCGTCGTTCTCAGTCATTTCTCAACCAAATCGGACGAGCCAGGTATCGATTTTGAACCTCTCGAGTTGTTCTAGCTGCCTGTTGGGTAGGAATTAATCGGTTCTCAGTGTAGATAATGAATTTTCGAATTGGAAAGTTGGCCGGTTTACAGCCTCCGTGTTCGGCCACTTCCGGTCAGTTTTTGGGGTAGGTCCAAGAACAAAAGTGGTTTCAAATATGGTGTTATACCTAGGGTAGGAGTTTGGAGCCGTAGTTTTGAGATTTTCCGGCGATGCGTAATCGCTTTGGACACCCAGCGCTGCCGGCGAGTGCGGTGGCCCGTGGGCGAGGGTGGTGCAGTGGCACTGTGTCCTGATGCGATCCTTAGGTTGTCACGAGCACATAGGAATTCGCGGATCTCAATTTGGATACCGTTTGAGCCTCGAACGGATTTTCCATATTGTGCGATTATCGGGTTCAATACTGTTGAGCCGTTGGATCGTAATCAATTTTAGATATGTTACTCTAGATAATTTCAGAAACGTGTAGGATTCGACGGATTGTGAATCGGAGTCCTGGATACTTCGAAATCGCGAACCCTAGGGTTAGGGTTTAGAAATTATGCGATTACACGATCGTGATTAATCCGACCGTCCGATCGACATCAATACCCTCGGGACATGTGTCCTAGATCTATTGGACCTTCTAGCGGCATCCAGATCATATTGTGAGGTCATGGACCCATGGGGTCTCGAATTGACTTTTTGGGATTTTAGCGCTTTTTGAGTCCAAAAATACCGCTAAACTATCTCACGTGGAAGTAAAGCTTTTATGGGCATAGGGATAACTTTAAATTGATGCACATACATTTAGGAGCTGGGTGTAGGGTTTTTAATATAATACTATATTGTATTAATAGAATATTATGGTCATTGAATCAAGCACCCGGGCACCAGTTGACCCGCAGGAGGGACCTTCAAGAGGTCCAACGAGCTCGGACTATCAGTGAGTGAACTCTTTGTTTTAATAAATGAATTTAAGCAGTTCCGTTTCAGTTATTAGCTGTTTTATTTTGTAAAATATCTTATGTTGCATGCTGCCGAGTGAAATCTCCTTTAAAGCATATAGGAAAAGATATTCTCGTTAATTATCAGATAAATGGCAGCAGAATTTTAAAGGTTACCGAAAGTTAATTATTCAACAGTTTTGCTTCAGAAACTTTATATTTCTTTTAAATCACCTTGTACCTAGCTATTAAATGTTGCCTTCGATTTAGTCAGCATGCTTGACAGTTGCCCCACGAGTTCCTTGGTACTCGAACTCGTGTGGAGCGAGTAATGCGGACAAAGGTGGACTACGGTCCCCTGAATCCTGCGAGTTGCGGCTTAGATTGACCTCGTGTCACTGAGACCTGCGAGTATGTGTCACCCATGGTAATGCAAGGAATTGACGGATATGAGGAATAGACGAAAATAAGGGTACACCTAGGTGATAGTTTTAAACTGTTTTCAAATGTATAATTATATACATGCATTGATTTCAGAAATAAAGAAAATAAGCTAGTTTGTATGACTGTTTTTACAGTGGGGTTAGTATGTTCATATGCTATTTTTCTAAAATTTATTTTTGGGTCCACTCACCCTTTTTCATGTTTTGCGCCCCCAGGCAGTAGATGTGCACAGGAATCCACCACCGCGCCATTTCCCATCTTCCGCGCCTTTCTTTTGATGTAGGATTTTTGTTTTGTAAAAGGATTCACTCCTTTGTAAATTCTTAGTAGTCGCTCTGATGTTTTGCTTGTTTTGGCAAGTGAAAATGTTTTGGTATTGTGCCAGTTACAAGGGAAACTTTGCCGATTTTTCGGTAGAAGTCAACCTTGTTATTTTATCGTGTTTTGTATAGAAGGGCAAATAGGTCATTTGTGCCCGACATTCGCCAGGTGTCGGACACTTACAAGGTCTGGCTCGGATTCCAAAGCGGAATTTGGATCGGGTCCTGTCATGCATAGCAACCGAAATGGAACCCAGAAGACGCCAATTTGTCTAGGACTCAAGAAGGAGATAGAACCACCAAGAGAAAGGGCCTACACAGGTGATGGACCCAGGATTTTAAAATAAAGTGGGCTAAATTTACCTTACGTACAAAACCTAATTGCAAATTCCTAATTGGTAATTCATAACACTGAATTGAAAATCCCTAATTTATACTTCATGAACCTTAAAAAATCCCCAAATTTCAATAACAATGAGGAAAGAAAATTGTAAGATTCCACCAATAAAATAATTTGTTTGCTAACATTCCACCAAAAAAATATGACCTACCTAGGGATGGCAACGAATCGGGTAGGGGTCGAGTATGACTAGGGATGGCAATGGGTCGGGTAGGGGCCGGGTATGATAATACCATCCCCGTCCTCGCTCTTCATCCCTGGCCCCGTCCCCGAACCCATCCCGGTTTAATAGGTTTCAGGGAATCTCCGTCCCCGTTCCCGTCGGGGGACTATCCCCCATACCCACCCCGAATCCCCGATTTTTTTTGCATAAAAAATATTTATCATACATTTTAACATTAAGTTTCATATTAAATTATCATTCAACACATCCAAATTAACTATAAAGATCAACTCAACTATTCAAAATGACATCAATATGAAATTCCATAGAAGATTAGGAAGAATTAGAAGAGGAAGATTAACATAGGGTTAAACATAAATATTATAATTATATATTTATTTGTTTAAATATAAACATATATATTTTCGGGTCGGGTTCGGGGATGGGGACTCCAATACTATCCCCTCCCCATACTTGTCGGGGATTTTTCAAGTTCGGGGATCCCTGTACTTGATACCAGTTTTGGCCCTGAAATCTCCCCCGGTTAGGGTCGGGGACCCACCCCTGCGGGAATTTTTGCCATCCCTAAGTATGACAATACCATCCCCGTCCTTGCTCTCCATCCCCACCCCCGTCCCCCCCCCCCAACCCATCACCATTTAATAGGTTTCGGGGAATCCCCGTCCTCATCTCCGTCAGGGACTATCCCTCATACCTGCCCCGAATCCCCTATTTTATTTTATTTTATTTTAAAATTTTGCATAAAAAAAATTTATCATACATTTTAACATTAAGTTTTGTATTAAATTATCATTCAACACATCCAAATTAACTATAAAGTTCAACTCAACTATTCAAAATCACATCAATCAAGATTATGAAGAATTAGGAGAGGGAGGTTAACTTAAGGTTAAACACAAATATTATAATTATATATTTATTTAAATATAAACATATATATTTTCAGGTCAGGTTCGGGGATGGGGACTCCAATACCTTCCCCTCTCCATATCCGTTGGGGATCCCCATACTCGATACACATCCAAATTAACTATAAAGTTCAACTCAACTGTTCAAAATCACATCAATCAAGATTAGGAAGAATTAGAAGAGGGAGGTTAACTTAAGGTTAAACACAAATATTATAATTATATATTTATTTAAATATAAACATATATATTTTCAGGTCAGGTTCAGGGATGGGGACTCCAATACCTTCCCCTCCCCATATCCGTTGGGGATCCCCATACTCGATAGCAGTTTGGCCCCGAAATCTCCCCCCATTAGGATCAGGGACCTTATGGGAACCCGCCCTCATGGGGATTTTTGCCATCCCTAGACCCACCAAGAAAATTGAACATGTTGAATGGCTGATACATGAAGTGAGGTAGGCTGTAAGGTGGGCTACATGTGACTTTGGACTGTAAAATAACAAAAGCCACATAGGCTATAGCCCAGGTTAACCTGTGTTGGGTCCATCCTTGGCCTAAACACCTAGCTTCCTTCCGACACTCATTAAAGTGCCAAAATATCATATCACTTTATCTAGACTCCCGAACCACACCTCTGAAAATTTGCACATTAGAAAGTGGCTTCTCCTCCAAAAAAGGAAAACCCCAAGCCTCATCAGAGAGTGAAGTCCTCTTACTTGAGGCATAGAAAAGACCCTATTCAAGCCAGATTCTGTTAGAATCAGGAAGTTTGCAAAGAGCTTCTGTAATTCAGAACTTACATAAGCTAAGGAGAATTCTTGTTATTCGATGAAAAACATCTAACATGGCTATTAAATAGCCTTACACTTGAACTGAAAGAAAATGCAACAGCCCACGATTTTACAGGTCCTATAATCGTGGTAAAGACTACATCAAAACAGAAATACAAGCTTGTCCCTCAAGTATAGGGATTATTGGACTCCTACGTGATTAACAAACCTAAAAACTAGGAATCCTAGCAGTAAACCTTATCAGTAACAGCTAGAGATTCCAACAACTTCAACAGATTCCCCACTTGAAGTACAATGGCTTTAATTAGATGTTGAGATCAACGAGTGCAACACGTTCATCACATCATAAACCACATGTCATCTCTTCCTACTAGGAGAGTAAAATACTAGTAGTGGCATGCCTAACACACTAAAAGAAGAAAGGCTTGTATTGAGTCGAGCCCATCCTAAGGGCCTAATCCAACATTTCTTGACCAACAAGGAATGCATCGCAGCCAAAATACAACTTGCAAGAAACTTTGGGCATGCAGTTCTCACCAAAAGCCCACAGACACTATTGGCACGTACAGTTTCTCTGTTTGAAGTTGAAGGGAGGCTGGAGGGCCCAAAAAGTCCATAAATTTGATGGGTCACTGTGACCTCCTTCTTCTACGTCAGAAGCCATTTTCATTTGTGAAGTAAAAGAGGACGGTGCTAAACCGTTGCTACGCATTTCAGGAAAAATACTGAAGGAGGATGGCTACTACTTCCACATCACAAAATAAATTAATAATCTTGAGGGAAAAGGGAGGAAATGAGGAAAAAAAAAAAGATGAAAGGAGAGGGGAGGAGGTAGGGAAGGAGGCCAAGGGGTTGGCGGCTAAGACTATTTTCTTAGAGTTTTCTCTTCTTAAGATGGTGTTTTTTTTTTTTTTTTTTTGTTTAATGAACTAGTTTTTGACATTTTCTATTCACCCTTGTTTGTTTTGCTCTAGGCAGAGCATCAGCGAAGCGAAATTAATAAAAAAGTATGGGCCAGCGGTGGACCAGCTTCTTCTGCTCGTCAGTGCACCTGTGGGTAGCCGTATCAACACCCTTGGCGAAACAAAATACCAATGAAATAAATTTAAGTTTTAGCCACAAAAAAATTTTCACTTTTGAAAAAAGCCAAAACTTTTCCAAAAAAAGACAGAAAGACCTCTCAATTTTCAAACAAAAGACATGCAAATGTAAAGGATTTCTTAGGGAATACAAAAATAAATAAGGGCATTTTTGTCCATTTTGGCTTCTTTTAAAAATATTTCTCTCTCCTTCAGCTTTTTTCAAAATGTCCCTAAAAATGTACGCATGAATAATCGGCAAGCAGAAGGCTGATCAGTGAGTTAAGCTTTTATTAGTCTATTGCAAAATCTATATTCAATCTTTGGAGGTGAACGTAAAAAAAAAGTGTTAAGTGTAAACAAAATTGTTTCTTTTATAGAAACAAAATTGTTTCTTTTATAGAAACGAAATTGTTTCAGCTTACATGATTAGATGTATACCAAAAAAAAAAAAGAAAAAAGGAAAATGAAATTGTTTTTCATTATAGCTTTAATTGTTGTAAAAGAAGAATAAGTAAAGAAGAATAGGTGAAGCCCACATAGCCAACTAACATCCACTAAACCTAACCACACACCCACCAAACCAAACCACTACCCAATTGATTGAAGAATATTAATGATGTTGTTGATTGAAGAATATTAATGATGTTGTCTACCACTTATATTGTGAGGTGAACAACCAATGTCTTAGGCCTATAAATAGATACTTCCATCAAGAGAAGTTTACACATAGAGAAGAGGAAGAGAAGGAAGAATGAGGGTGAGTGAGTTGAGAGGAAAGAGAGCAAGAGAGAAATTCTCCAAGAGAGAAAATTGAGTGAGCCATACATATTGTAAACACTAAAGTTGTAGCCCTATTATTTCATATAGTGAAAAGTTACTGTTGTTGCTCTCCGAGGACGTAGGCATAGCCGAACCTCGTTAAATACTGTGTCTCATCTACTTTACGTGCAGCTCAATATTCGCACATATCCCAGTTCATTTTATAACATTAATGAATATTTAACGAAGCTGACTTTTCATAAACATATTCTAATGAAACAAATATAATCAATTCATTGTTGAAAATCATTTCCATAACTATATGTATACGCAGTCAAATGAAATCATCCTGTGGTTGCTGGGAGATTGGCTGCAGAGGCAACCACAACAGCGACTGGTTACCCTTTTGCATTCATTCATTTAATAACAACTTGTTTCCTCGAGAGGGACGCATGCAAAATTATAGAATTGAATTCAAAGTATCAGAAAATTGGTGTACAAGGAGATGGATAAAATACAATAAATTTAAATTGCTAGGAAATTTCCTAAACGTGAATGATGTGATTGTAATTTGTTATATATATATATATATATATATATATATATAGAGAGAGAGAGAGAGAGAGAGAGAGAGAGAGAGAGAGAGAGAGAGAGAGAGATCCCTCAAATTAGTTTATTTGAGGGACACCTCTGTAGGGCCCACTCCATATTGTATTTCACTAATCCAACTGTCTATTTTGTAGATACTCATTCAAAGATCATCTCTACAAAAAAATCACTTGAATCCGATATCATTTGACCACTCAATTGAATTATTAAAAATTTAGTCATTTCTTGAAACATCGTGTTCATTGATTTTATAAGAAACAATTGCAAATCAAAACGGTTTCCGATTTGTCTAATTTTTTGTAAGAATGATCTATGAATGTAGGCTTAAAAAATAAATGGTGTGGATCGTTGAATAAATATTTTTAGGGGACCTTAAAGGGTGTCCCTCAAATAATATTATTTGAGGGATCCCTCAATAGAAAGGAACACCGTTGTAGGACCAATTCTGCATTGTATTTCACTAATCAAAACCATCTATTTTTTAGATAATCATTCAAAGATCATCTCTACAAAAATTGCTTGAATCCGATGTCATTTGTACACTAAATTGTATTGAAATTTTAGTACTTTCTTGAAGCACTATGTTCATTGATTTTGTAGGACACAATTGGATGTCGAAACGGTTTCCAATTTGTCTAATTTTGTGCAAAGGTGATCTATGAATATAGACTTAGCAAATAGATGATTTGGATTATATATATGTGTGTGTGTGTGTGAATTCCAACCAATTCCTCAAACAATGTTTAGAATAGGTGTTTATTAACTCAGTCTCACTTATCTATTAGGTGAAGATCAGATGGGAGAGAGTCACTTTCATCTTACATTCTTCTGTGTAGATAAGATCAACCAATAAGTTATTTTCATTGTTTACGTGTTGTGCCGTCTGAAAAATTCTAGTCATGCTATTCTTGATTTGCAATTGCACACTATGTGTTAAGCATCTTGCTGGCAAAATGATCTTGTGGATGAGCTGATCACAAAAGAAAAGACCATGAAGCTTACAAAACTCAAAATAAATTTCATTTTTCAAGTTTAAGCCACTTTCTAGGAAAGCTCCATGGATTTTAAATCAGTGCAATCTGATTGCTTTACCAGAAACAATTCAAAATCCAGTCGCTGTTACTTATTTAACTTGGTTACTTACACTAAAGGGCATCTGCAATTTTTTGTTAATATTCTAAGTTGCCCCTGAATTATATAACTACAGATTCTGAACTGAGAAAAATCAGTTGAGGAAGTAAGGGTAATCAAAAGAGTAAAGAGAGAATTAATGGCAGAGAGTGCGGTGAAGTTTCTGCTCGAAAAAGTTGCGCCCCTTTTCGAAAATGATCTGCAACTTTTGAAAGGGGTTAGGGAAGAAATTCTGTATCTGAGAGGGGAACTGGAGCGCATGACTGCTTTCCTGAGGATTGCTGATGCATTTGAAGAGAATGATGCGGAAGTCAAAGTATGGATAAAGCAAGTTAGAGACATTGCTCACGACAGCGAAGATGTTCTTGATGAATTTACACTTCTTCAGGCACATGATCATGGGGAGGGATTATATGGTTCCATTCATAGGTTTTCTTGCTGCATTAAGAACACAAAAGCTCGATACCGAGTTGCTTCTGAGTTACAAGGCATCAACTCAAGAATCAGAAAAATCTCAGAGGTTCATAAGAGACTGCGCCACAAATTCAATATGGCTGAACAAGGTTCAGGCTCTTCAACTGCAGGCCACATGTGGGAGGACCACCGAGGGGATGCTCTACTTTTAGAGAAAACTGATATAGTGGGCATTGACGAACCTATAAAGCAGCTTGTAGGGTGGCTTCTCACCGGTGGTTCTGGTCGCGAAGTAGTTTCTGTGGCCGGCATGGGAGGGCTGGGGAAGACTACCTTAGTCAAGCAAGTCTACGATGCTGCAGAAGTAAAGAAGCATTTCAAAGTACATGCTTGGATCACTGTTACTCAGTCTTTCAAATTAGGGGAACTCCTCAAAGACATGCTTCAACAACTCCACAAAGCCATCCGAAGGCCACTTCCACAAGGAACCAACAACATGAATAACAATCAGTTGAAAACATTGATCAAAGATTTCCTACAGAAAAGGAGGTATCTTATTGTTTTAGATGATGTATGGCACTTGCACGGATGGGATTCTGTGAAATATGCTTTGCCTAACAATATATGTGGCAGCCGAATCATACTAACTACCCGAAATGCCGATATAGCCTCTACAACCAGCGTAGAATCCGGAGGCAAAGTTTATAATATGGAGCCTTTACCCCAGTTGGAGTCTTGGGAGCTTCTGTGCAAGAAGACATTCCAGGGGAGTTCATGCCCTCCTTATTTAGAGGAGATTGGTAATTGTATTTTAAGAAAGTGCGAGGGGCTGCCCCTTGCAATTGTAGCAGTCAGTGGTGTTTTGGCTACTAAAGACAAGCGCAGGATTGATGAGTGGGATATGGTTGGCCATAGCCTAGGGGCTGAAATTGAGGGGAATGACAAACTTAAGGACTTGAAAAAAGTACTTTCACTCAGTTTTAATGATTTGCCTTACTATCTAAAGTCTTGTTTTTTGTACCTGAGTATCTTTCCTGAGGATCATCTAATTGAGCATATGAGACTTGTTCGATTATGGATGGCGGAGGGCTTCATCGAAGCAAAAGAAGGAAAAACACTGGAAGATGTTGCAGAGGACTACCTCAATGAACTATTGAATAGAAGCATGATTCAAGCAGCAGAGACAACATCTGATGGAAGGGTGAAAAACTTTCGTGTCCACGACCTTTTCCGAGAGATTATCACCTCTAAGATAAGAGATCAGAACTTTGCCACAATAGCTAAAGACCAAAACATGCCATGGCCAGATAAAATTCGACGCCTTTCAATGCATAACTCACTGCCATACGTACAGAAAAACAGGTGTGCTTCTCAACTACGTTCTCTGTTTATGTTCAGACTTGCCGAGAAGCCATTACTACAAACACTTTTTCCTGGAGGTTTTAGGCTTCTTAATGTGTTAGATTTGCAAAGTGCACCTCTAAGTGTTTTTCCCATAGAAGTTGTCAACCTTTTCTTTTTGAAGTATCTGAGCTTGAAAGATACCAGGGTGAAAACCATTCCAAGTTTTATAGGGAAGCTTCAGAACCTGGAGACTTTAGATCTGAAGCATTCTCTGGTTACTGAACTCCCAGCTGAAATCCTGAAGCTCAAACATCTACGTCATCTGCTGGTATATCGTTATGAATTTGTACCTTATGGAGATTTTCACTCAAAATATGGCTTTAAGGTCCTTGCAAAAATAGGGGCTTTAACTTCCCTTCAAAAACTTTGTTTCATCAAGGCAAACCAAGATGGCGGTGCCATATTAAAAGAGCTGGGGAAACTAGTTCAGTTGAGAAGGTTAGGCATTGTACAAATGAGGAAAGAAGATGGAAAGGTTCTTTGCTCATCCATTGAAAAGCTCAGCAAACTTTGTGCATTGTCCATAACTTCAGTAGAAGAGGATGAAATCATTGATTTGCAGCACCTTTCTTCTCCCCCTCTCCTGCTTCAGAGGCTGTACTTGCAAGGACGATTGGATGCATTACCTCACTGGATTCCTTCCCTGCATAGCCTTGTCAGGTTATATTTGAAGTGGAGTAGGTTAAAGGATGATCCACTCTTATTCCTTCAGTATTTGCCCAATCTAGTACATCTTGAGTTATCTCAGGTGTTTGAAGGAGACACATTGTGTTTTGGAGCTGGAGGGTTTAAGAAGCTCAAACATTTAGGCATCAATGAATTTGATGCACTTAGATGCATACAGGTGGAGATGGGAGCAATGCCTTGTGTTGAGAAGCTAAGTATCCAGCGTTGCAAATCATTGGAGAAGGTGCCCTCAGGAATTGAACACCTGAACAAACTGAAGGTGCTTGAATTTTTTGAGATGCCAGAAAAATTAATCAAGACGCTACGTCCACAAGAAGAAGGCAATGACTATTGGAAAGTTGCACATATTCCAGAAGTTTATTTCACCTACTGGAGAGAGTGTGGGTGGGAGGTGTACCCTTTAGAGGGTTTGAATGAGGGAGAAAACTTCCTTCAAACCAGTTCTGTCATGAAGAACCATGAACTTGAAACTCGTTGGAAGTAGTAGTCTTAATGGACTTGAGTTTCATGTCTGGTGCGGTATATTGTAAATAGCTGTAAATGCTCTTGTAGTTAATTGTAAATAGTAAAATACTCACACTTGGTTCATGTATTCTGTAATGCTAGGGGTATCATAGTAATTGCAATTTGTACATTTTCCAGTTATTATTTTGATGCCTATAATTCATGTATAGAACTATGCTGTAAATCTGTACTGCTCAGAGTGTATAATGATATTTTTCCCTGCAATATCTGGTCGTGTGAATTTTCTAGTGTCATTGAATATCACTTTGAACTACGTTGGTAGTATGAAGATTAAATACAGATGAATGGGAAGAATTAAGATCTTTAAGGCAAAAAATATTGATTTCTGCAGAACAATCTAGAGCATAAATTGGTAAACTGCATTGGCTGCAAAGACAATGAAAGTCAGCTGATCAAAGTTGTGAAAGGATTATGTCTGGCTTCCTCTGCTACCTTTCCCTGGCTCTGCTATTTTTTCGGTTTTTTATTTTACTGTGTGAGTTTCCTCCTAATTATCTGCAACGGTTTTTGTCCCCTCTTCCATGCTCTTAGAATATTAATTCAATTACCCTAAAGAATAAAGATTAAAAAAGGAGACAGAGACAGAGCAAACTATTCTTGACTAGTTCACAGTCATGTCCTCAGACTCTTGTGGATCATGTACAAATATTTAGTATATGCAAATATAGAATACACTGGTGACCAAATACTGCACCTTATTCTTTGGTAAGTTACATGTTATGAGTATTTAGTATTTACATTCATCTGTACAATGGTGGACAATCTGTAGAAGTTGATTGACTGACCGACTTACAAGTATGATCAGATCTAAACCTTCCATAGCGGACGAAGTTCATGGCATCTCCTGACAGTACCTGCTTGTAAGGTAGCATTTTTTATCTCCTTGAAACTCTCTATTGAATACACATCCCAACCCCCATCCCTCCAACAGGCTGAATAAACATCCGGGACATGTTTAACTTCCCCGTAATCTTCGCCTCCATTTGGCCGCAGTTTCAAGATTAATTCACTTGGCATTTCAAAGAACTCGAGCAACTTCAGTTTGGAAAGGTGTTTAACTCCTGATGGCACCCTCTTCATCGACTTACATCGTTGGATCGTTAGTTTTTCGAGGCATGGCATTGCTCCCTCCTCCACCTTCACGCATCTGAGGTTGTCAAATTTGTCAAGACCCAAAACCTTGAGCTTTTTAAATCCTCCACTCTTGAAAGACAGCATGTCACTATCACAAGCATGAAGCAATTCAAGATGAACAAGATTAGGCAAACCTTGAAGACAAACAAGCGGATCATCTTTTAACCAACTCCATTTCAAAAACAGTTTGACCAAACTATTAAGTGAAGGAATCCAATTTGGCAGCTCTTCCAAACGTCCTGTCAAGTATAATCGTTCCAGGAACTGAGGAGGGGAAGAAAGGTGTTGCAGATCAAGAATCTCATTCTCTCGCGTTGATTTTACAGAAAATGCACGCAGCTTGGTCAAATGTTCCAGCGACAAGCACAAAGCTAATCCATCTTGTTTTCTCAATTTCATAATGCCAAGCCTCCTGAGGTTCTTCAGCTTACCTAACTCCCTCATTGTCATGCCACAACCATGATCATTTGCCTCAATGAAGCAGAGCTTTTGCAGGGACTGCAAATCTCCTAGACTTGAAAGGGCCTTAAAGCCAGACTTGGAATAAAAATGTGCATAAGATTCAATCTTAAGACGATAAACCAGGAGATGGCAAAGTTTTTCAAGTTTCAGTATCTCAAGAGGCAATTCAGTGACATTGGTCTTTTTAAGGTCCAATGTCAACAGGTTCTGAAGATTCCCTATGCCTCTGGGAATGAATTTCACCTGGGTTTTCCTCAAGCTTAGATAACTTAAATAAAAAAGGTCCAGGATTTCTCTTGGAAACATCTTTAAAGGTGCAGCTTCCAAATCCAACACCTTAAGCAGCCTTAAGCCACTGGGAAAATATTTTTGTATTGATGGCCTTGCAACCACCCCAAACAAAAACAGGGAACGAAGTTGAGGAACTGACCTTTTTGCTTGTACGGTTTGCAATGAATTATGTATGGATAGGCGCCGAACTCTATCAGGCCAGATTGCACTCTGTTCCTTAACTATGGCTGCAAAATTTTGATCCCTTGACTTTGAAATAATGATCTCCCGCAAAAGATCATGGATGCGATAAGTTTTGACCCTTCCATCACTTGTTGTGTTTCCCACGAGGATCAAATTTCTGTTCAAGAGCTCCTTTAGGTAGTCCTCAGCTACTTCCTCCAATGTTTTTCCTTGTATAGCCTCAACAAATCCTTCAGCTATCCATAAACGAATCAGTCTCATGCGCTGAATCAGATAGCCCTCGGGAAAGATACTCAAGTACAAGAAACAAGCCTTGAGATAATAGGGCAAATCGTTAAAGCTGAGAGAGAGTACTTTCTTTAAATCTTCAAGTTTGTCATTGCCATGAATTTCAGCTCCAAGACTATGACAAATGAAATCCCACTCATCTATCCTGCGCGTGTCTTTTGTAGCCAGAACACCACTTATTGCAACAATTGCAAGGGGCAAACCCTCACACTTTTTAAGGATACATTTACATTTTTCATACAAATAAGGAGGACATGGCTTCCCTTGAAAGGCCTTCCTAGTGAACAGATTCCAGGACTTATCTGCAGGCAAGGGCTTCAAGTGATAGACCTTGCATTTGGATTCTGAACAAGAAGTGAATGCTACATCAGCTTTACGTGTAGTGACCATGACTCTGCTGCCAAAGTTCCCAGTAGGCAAAACATATTTGACTGTTTCCCATTCGTTAGTGTGCCATACGTCATCAAGAACAATCAGATACTTCCTTTTCTGCAGAAAGTTCTTAATTATTGCTTTCAATTCATTGCTATTCTTGTCATCCACACCTTCGGGAACTGGCCTCCTGATTGCATAAAAGAGTTTATGAATGATGTCTTTAAGAAGATCTTCTGCCTGAAAAGATTGAGAAACCGTGATCCAAGCATGAGGCTTGAAATGTTTCTTCACTTTTACGTCATCATAAACTTTCTTCACCAAGGTGGTCTTCCCTATGCCTCCCATTCCAGTGACTGAAACTACTTCACGTCCAGAGCCACCCTTGACCAGCCAGCTGACCAGTTTCTGTTTAGGCTTGTCTATCCCCACAACATCTGTGTTGTCTAAAAGAAGAGCATCCCCTCGCCGATCATGCCATGTATCACCTGTTGCAAATTAAAACATGAAGGAAGAAAAGAACACGGTAATGCCCCAACTAGTGCAAGAGTATAAGTAATCACATCATTTTCTGTCTTAAGTCAGACAATACCGGTTGTTAAACTTAAAAAGCCAAGATAGCAACTACAAAGCAGGATGAAACCTACTCCTCTTCATGCAACCTTCTAGAAGTGCTACTGAACAACTATTGAGTCCATCATACTGAACAGACGAATTCCATCTATAGCCTAGATGAATTGTAAATCAACTAATGTATGTAGAAAGGCCAAAAGAAACAAAACATCGAAGATCACTATTAGCTGCCTAGAATGATAATATTTTAAGGTTGAGCTCACTTTTTAAGCAAATAAACCTACTGGTTGTCAAATAATACCTGAATTGGTAAACATTGAACCTTTTGCAGCATTAAGCTTAGGAAGAAGTCTTTTATAAGCTGCAAAAATATGTTGAATTTGGGTGTTGATGCTCCGTAACTGCCAGGCAACCCGGTACTGAGCTTTCAAGTTCTTGACAGTGGAAGAAAGCCTATTGAAAGGAAAATAGAGTTCGTAGCCATGATTGTTATGAGCTTGGAGAACTGCAAATTCATCTAGAAGATCTTCTGCATCATGAGCAACATCTCGTACTTGCTTAACCCATACTTTGAGTTCATCATCACTTTCTTCCATTACATCTGCATCCCTCAGAAAGGCTTTCATGCGCTCCAGTTCCCCTTTTAGGTACACAAGTTCTTCTCTAACCCCTCTCAACAGTTGAACCCTATTTTCAAAAAAAGGTGAAATCTTGTTGAGTAGAAAAGTGACTGCACTTTCTGCCATTCTCTCACTAACTCACTCTGTGGAGTCACCATACTTCTTCCATTCCTTTGCAGTCCAAAAGGACTTTTGGTAGTTTGATTGTCTTGTTTATATAGAAATGAAGTCACTTGCCTCCTCGTATAAGCAACTATTATTTTTCAAGAAGAAATTACAACTGGTTTTGCAAATGCTTCATTAACAAGTTATGATGATGGTTAAAAATGACTTTAAAAATTATGGTAATGCAGAGTTTGTCTGTGACTTGGTCACCAAGAAATTTTGGGAGCAAACATCTAGTTACACGTGAACAACTGAGAAAGCAACTGAGAAGACAATAAATCCAGGCTATACGACAAAAGAAATAAAAAAAACAATATCAGAAGTTCAGAACCATCAGTGGCAAGTGTATGGAAGTTTGGTGTCAAAATTTCAAAACAGACAAATGAATGAGCAAGCTCAGTGTGAATGCACAAAACAAGTTAATATCAGAAGTTCATAACAATCAGTGGCAAGTTTATTATGATCAACTGTTAATTAATATATCAATTACCATGTGACGTGTATTAATGTGGAAAAGAAATATAAGATTGATATGGTATTACTAAACAAAGCAAGACAATACATAACCAATAGGGTGTTAGTTGGATTGGCCCAGGCTATTGGTATGCTCCCAAGTGGACCTGGGTTCAAGTCCCTATGATACCCGTGTGTGTGAGTTTTCTCCCTACGCTTCCTAACTTAGGCAAAAAAACAAAATTAAAAAAAAAAAAAAAAAACAAGACAATACATAAATCCAAGCGTAACTATCATGACAACCTCAGAATCTGGTTCATGGCATGTATATTCTTCTGATGTTCACTTACATGCAATTTGTCAATAGTGAATTTGCGTACGCAACGCTACGTTCACACACTCAATACAAATACTTCAAGAGTCAAATGTACCAATTAATTGCATCACTTAATAGGTCATGATCACCCAACAATTGTGGTATTTACATGGTATTTCCCTCTCTGATGATGTATATGAACATAACATTAAAATAGCAGTCAAGCATATTCTTGTTCATGAAATTCAGTCAAAAATTTCTGCCATCTATATTATATCCAAGTTGCTTTGTCGGATTCAGGTTTCTAGAAATTTGACTTTTGCTGCGCTCAAATACTTAGAATTAAGCAAGCAAAAGAAACAAATTACCATTCAAAGTATTTGACTAAAACCTGCTTCATTGTTTTATTGATGAGCTTGCAAACTCATCCAAAACTAGACGCCTCTTCACAGGCAACGCGGCTTATGGAATATTTTATTTTCTATCTCAGTCAAAGATATTAGATATGCAGAGATTTCCTAGCCGTTCATGAATGTCTCAGGAAAAAATGGCTACACTCAATCACCTTTGCACAAGCTACTATATGTTCGCGCTTAGTTTACAAACGGAAAATGACACCTCAAAGATACTCAACACAGAGAGTAAAGTCATTTTAACGGAACGGAGTAAAGCATATCGAGAAAGGAATTTACTATAGAAGACATCTGTGTCTCTGCTGTATCGAGTGCTCGCACGCATACTCTTGTGTCTGCATGTTATGTACATGTATTTTCAGTAGAGAAAAATCATATAACACAAAAGTGACCAGATTGTGTTATAAAAATTATAGTTTTTCTTTTTTGTAAAGTCAAATACAAAAATCCTTAGGGTATTCTGCTGAATTGCCCCCTGAACTTGTACATAATGCTCAATTTACCCCCTGACCTTTTTTTTAGCGAATTAAAGGCTCAAATTAAATTTTATTATCAATATTCCCCCCACCGTCAAAATTCGAACATTTCATCCATTAGTCCGTCTATTTGACCCACGTTGACGCTTGATTGAGGGTTATTTTCGGCATTAGGCGCGGATTGAATTAGCAACCTCTCCTCTCTCACACACTTCGCACTTCTCTTTCACATTGGTAGGGTAGGGTTAGAAAGGGACCGGAATTTGGGCGGGAAAAAGGACAAAATCGAAGGTTGGAATCAAGGGAATCTGAAAG